>NC_071098.1:28959084-29259084 GCF_027358695.1 Spea bombifrons
ACAGTGAAGATCAGACAGGGTTCTTCACAGTCACATAAAATAAATCTCAATCAATTATCTAAAAAGTACCAGCTTTAGCACATTGTTACAGTAAGTTTTACTTATTTATGTGAGACTGCCTTAGTGAGTGTGAGTGTGTGTGTGTGTGTGTGTGTGTGTGTGAGAGACTGCCTTAGTGTGTGTGTGTGTGTGTGTGAGTGTGTGAGAGAGACTGCCTTAGTGTGAGTGTGTGTGTGTGTGTGTGTGAGAGAGAGAGAGAGAGAGAGAGACTGCCTTAGTGTGTGTGTGTATGTGTGAGAGAGACTGCCTTAGTGTGAGTGTGTGTGTGTGAGAGACTGCCTTAGTGTGCGTGTGAGAGAGAGAGAGAGACTACCTTAGAGTGTGTGTGTGTGTGTGTGTGTGTGTGTGTGTAAGCAGTTTTGTATAAAATCCTGCTATCTGGACCCTAAATCGTTAGTTAAAATACCCTTACTAGCTTAACCATTTGTGGTAATGGGAGGGAGTTAAACTTTGCTAATTTTTTTCCTTTCACTTTGTCCTAAAAGCCATTTCCAGCCAATACTTGCTGTGGCCCCCACAGCACAACCTCACCTTGTCTACCAACATTTAATTTATTCATAGACATGTACAGCCGGCTGAACAAAAGGTATCTCAACTGATTCAATGCATCTATGTGCTTAATGCTATTATGCCACCTGGTGGCTACAGTAAGTATTACATCTAGTTATAAACTTCAGGTTTCTTCTGCTTTTGTAGTTTCACCCCTGGGGGTGCTTGGTACTGCAAATCAGCATAATTAATATTTGTTTTATATAGCCCCATCACTTTCTGCAGCGCTGTACAAAGGGTAGACAGGACATAAGATAACATACAGAAACAGGCAAGGAGGATTTCCCTAAAATAAACCAAATATCCCAAATCTGCAAAATTAATGAAAAAGAGTAATTGAACAGAAAAGAGTATAACATATAGCCAAAACATTGTTTTATTTCCATTGGAAAACACACAGTATCCATATATTAAAAGCAAAAGGTGAAGGAAAAAAAAAAAAGTACAGAGCGAGGCTCCCTGACTTATGAAGAATACATGGTTTTGTGTATATATACCGGTAGTTAGAGGTTTGCATAGAAACCAAACTTACAGGAAGAAGGGATTTTGCGAAGATTAGTCAAGAAAAGCACCAGTTTGAGACGGAGAATGTTTTCTCTGTATTAAGACACCGTATAACCAGATGTTATAAACACGATTGGATAGTGAATACAAGAATAATATCCCATGTATAAAACATTTGGTATGGGTATGGTACGCATGGTTCTTGTACAAAGTTAAAAACGCACCTGAGCCTGGAGTGTTGAAATTTCAAGTATTGTGCTCGAGAGGGGGGCAGGTGAATCGCTGCCTCGGCGGTTGGGCTTACAATGTCTGCCGCCAGCGACGTACAGCAGAGGGGCTTTTAAAATTGTGCAAAGCGGCTGAAGCGCTTTCCAGTCCGAGTAATGGAAATGTTTCTAAACAGATACTTTTCTATTAAAAGTCTACGGCCCCTTTCACGATATGAATGTACCAGGGAAGCCAACTGCTTTGCCCTAGGGGTTCTGGAAATCACAGCTTATTACTAGTCCTTGAAGGCAGCAAGGTGTTCTGGGCTAGGCTGAGCCAGGGGGACAAGTCCTGGGCCGTGTTGGGAGATCAGGCTCCCTGGTCCGCCATCGCTCAACGGGCTGGCTTTGGACAAGCGCTCTCTCTCTCTCATGTAACCGTCTCGTTTACTCCACAGAGGTCCATCTCTTCCTCCAAAGGCCTCTCTCACATCTCTTCCCCAGGCCACTTGTCCTTCTGGGTGTCTGGTGGAAGAGAAAGTCCTGGTGGGCAACCGGGGCACTGCCCTGGGTCAAGCCTAGTTGAACACACCACTGCTCAACAAATATACCATTGATCTCGAGATGGGGGAAGAAGCCTCTGTCCCCGACCTCTCTGGTCTACGTCCCACTTCCAGCTACCACCACCCTCAACTTCAACCTGAAGCAGGTGGTGGCACCCCAACTTTGTACTGAATACAGCATTCACGTATAAAGTCGTCAGCACCAGAGTAAGCGGGACCCGCTGAAGAGTAGAAATTCATAAAATACGGTTAATACAAAACCCAACTACACTTTCCAATAGTATACATTTTCTTGCGGTGCCGGTCAAAGTAACCGTAAAAAAACAAAAAACTTTAAAAGCGTTAAACATTCCAACAATAAATCGCTACATTGAAACAGAGAGGCATCGATATGGAAGCAACGGAGCGTCTATCCCCAGCGTGAGTGATTGTCCGGTTCTAATACGTATTATTGGATTTATTTTTTTAAGAAAAAGAAAAAAAAAAAGAAGTTTTTAAAGCAGATAGAAATCCTAATTTCAACATCACAACACTGAGACATTCAAGCTCGGCAAGAGTCAGTCTGACCCCAATCCTATTCGTAAGGTGACAAATCTTGAGATTGGCTGCACAGTAAAGGGCTGAGGTATAGTGGTATCAAGTATCTGCCAGTTCATCATTGCACTGATTTACACCAGTTAGATCCCCCCCATAAAGATGCCAATATATAAATATATATTATATATAAATATATATTAGCATGAATTAAAAAAAAAAAAAACATTTAAAAAATGCTCAATAAATTAAAAGAAAAAAAATCTACAACTCAAACCCCTCTGAACTAAGTTTCACATCTAGGATGGGGTTTTTTTTCACACTGAAGCGGTCGATTTGTTTCCTGTTTTTTATTTTTGCGTAACGGAGTATATTTTGAGGTTTGTTTTAAGGCATTACTTTGGAACCTCAAAAATAACTTGCGATCCGACGTGTTATTCTGCGGCTAAAGAATATTTCCTTTTTTCTCTTCACCTTTCGGTAAGGCTTAGTAAAAAAAAAAAAAAAAAAAAAAGTTCTAATTCGACGGTAAATCTACAAAAATTCACAAAATCGTCAAGACATCACAGCAACAGAATGAAAGGTTTTGCCGTGAGTACGGAGAACGCTTCCTTTTGTACTTGATCTGAAAGTAATCAAGTATAATCAACATCATATTTAAGAGTAACGTAAAAAAAAAAAGATCACAATTAAAGGGGGAGTTCCACTAACTGTTTGACGTCACGCTAGCTTTTTAGAAGCTGCCATACTGGATTACTTCCACAGATGCTGCTGGAAGTTTAATGCTGGAAAGGTGAGGTCATCGGAAAGTTCTTTATTTAAGGGACTTCTCTTTTAAGAAACCATTTGGGCTCAGTTATGAGCAGGATTAAAAGAAAAAAGGCATATCTAACAGTTTTCCTATCTTAAAATAACACCCCCCCCCCTTCTCCTAACTCCTTTCTTTAAGATTTAAGCAAAAACCGGCAAGAAGAAATGGCTAAATCCCGGGAAAGGCCGTTAAGACGGCAGACGAGCTGATAAAATGCATTTCTTATCCTGCGGAATAAGTAATACAGATCCGTACGATTCGGGAGACCGACCAGCTTCGCTTTAAGAACACTTCCTCGGTAGGTGGGAGAGACAGTATTAAGTGGGAAAATACAAAATTAAATTAAAAAAAACGGTTCCCTAGTACTTTTACGAAGCACAGCTATAAGATATTATAATATATATATATATATATATATATATATATATATATATATATATATATATATATATATATATATATATATATATATAATATATGACTCTGCCCCCGTTTGCATTAGGTTAAAAAAATGGGACTAAGTTAAAGCTGCCAATTATGATTGGATGAGCAATGTCACAATTAACCGTGATGAAACGATGCCAACAATTGAATAACTACATATTGGAAGACCTTTTTTGTTTATATCTAATGTCTTGGCCAAGATCTGTAAGATTCCTAATCTAATAATAAAGTTCCAACGATAGGCCAAATTTTCCAAAGCTTGTTAAAAAGCCATATTTTTGGTAAATTAAGAGAAAAGCGCGGTTTTGTAAGCCAAGGATGTCAGGCCCGTGGTCACGGCTGGCCTCCTGTAGCGAGCGCCCCGGTCACATATCTGTAGATAAGGTGATTAGGGGATTGCCGGTGCTGGTAAGATCAACGGACGCGGAAAACATTGAGGTTAAAAAGTAGCATTTTTTGTTCCAACCATATAAATCAGGCAGATAACTGGGGCAGTGTCACCTTAATGGTGCGTTCTACTGATCTGGCTTACCCACTTCTATAGTACGAGAAAAAAAAAACGTAATGCAGCTTTCACAGCCCTGAGATGGGAACTCTTCTTTGTTTCTACTTAAATAACGGAATATTAATTTCTCTAAGGTGCGTTTTTATGTAAAGAACGGTTGGTTTTTTGTTTTTTTTTTTATAAAAAAAAGTCACTGGCAGAAACCCAATTTGCCTAAATTACTCTCAGGGTGGAATGCAAATTTGTGTATTTTTTTCCCATCAGTTCAAATAAAGATTTTTTTTTTTTTTGGGAGGAAAAAAAATGATGCAGATTCAAGTATTAAATGAAAAATGATCTTAAATTAAAAAATACCCGAAAACATACACTCTAAATAAAGGCACAACTTATCAAAGCTAAAAAAAAGATCCAAAAAAAAAAAGTACAGGATTCTTGATGTTTTGCGCATGATCTGCCAGTCACATGGGGGTCCGCATCCCTCGTGGAAGCGCTAGTCCCTTTCGTTTCCCAGTGCCAGAATAAATTCCGATGAGCTTTTGTGCATCCCGTAGAATTTTTTTTTCTCTTAAAAAAAGGCAGAGTCGACCCCTGAAGGAAGTATTAGGACATCTTCCAGATGGTGATAGAAGCGGTTATCACGCCAGCAAGGAAGACGCTGACTGCCTGCCAAGATGGGGTACTCACGTACGAAATGAGACCCTCCTAAAAAGAAAGAAAAAAAATCAAGATGGCCGCTCCGATGGCCTACGCACAAGGTGGGATTTTAATATAAAGAATATTAAATTTATATATTTTTTTTAATAAATGAGGGCCTTTCTCATTGGCTCGCAGACTAGTAATTGTTTTTTTACGTTCACGGAGGTCATTTTTCTTTTAATTACAAAAAATATATATTAAAGTTACCGGAACGTTTAGTCTCTCGTATCAAGTATCTCAGAAGCACCAACTCACCCAGCCTCCTTGTTCTCGTATCCACTGCACAACGTACTCTCGTAGGAAGTCTATTGTCCACGTAATGAGGGTCTGGATCATGTTGGGGACTTTCGTCCAGAGGGCCTGGCAAGAGACCGCGGAATCCACGAGATTAAGAGATCATTAAGATTCCAATTCGACGACTTATTTTTATATTTTTGTTTGCATTTTAGGTTGGTTTTCACTCACCTTTAGGACGAGCTTGCAAGCAAAATAGAAGAGGGCAACGACTCGCCCCCAGTTAAAATTCCCGTCCGCGAACATTTCCATGGCAACCTTGAAAAAGACTTCCTTGGGTGAATTGATTTTCACCTGGTCGATCATCCTGTCGGGAATACAAGACGAGGTCGAAAAATAAAGTACAAGGCCGGGTAATCTTTTGGGACAGCCGTACCCTTCGTAGTATATGACATGACTGCTCAGGGCTAATAAAGATAACGTTTCACCAAGTCCAGTTTTACCGCGTAGATCTCATATAACCCAACAGAGCGGCAAAGCTACGTGACTGAATTGCTGTTTTATGGATACCGGGGTCCTCAAAGATGTATATGGAAAGATGGCGATGTCCTTCATGTTTTAATGTACAAACTGGGAGAACTCTGTGACCGACTCAGAGGGGTCTCAACTCAAACTCAACTTAGAGGGAACTCAGTGGCCCGGCTAAGGACACGTTGAGTAGGACATCGGTAGGCTGGCTGTAAGACTCAATGGCAGAAGGTTAGACGTTGGGTGACGAAGGACGCGTACCTCTGCAGCTCCATGTTTCCATCCAGCTCGTCCCCTATCTTCCGTAGGCACTCGCTCAGTTCCTTCGTGGCCGGGTCTATTGGCAGGTGAGTCCAACTCAGTTCCGGTACATCAGCTTGAGGCCCGTCAGGCGTGCGTTGCACCCGGTCGGCAATAAACCTGACGTGGGAGAAGATAATACCCTTCATTACACAAAAGTCAGACGGCATTTACCTAAAGCCCTGATACAGGGGGATACGGCCATCGCCGCTACTAGAACTACACCAAGTAAAGCGTGTTTTGGCTAGAATACTTAAAAATAAATAATAAAAATAAAGAATACTATGGTATGTTTTTTGTTCTCTATCCAACAATGATGGTGGTGGTGGTGGGGGGGTGAATTAGGTGGGTCCAAACGGCTTGGGGCAAAGCAATGGCTGCTTTGAGCTAGTTGGGAAGGGAGCAATAAAGATGAATTTCAGTTTTGTCACCATTCAACCGTTAAACACCAAAAAACGTATTGAGGTTCTAGGTACTCACGCGTGAAGCAGCACATTCCCCGTCTGGAGAATCTGTTCCGTTGAGGTGCCTGGAAAGAAGCAAAAACAAGTTGAATGCGGCCCTAGCGCTATAAAAATCATAATATTATGAATATATAATATAAATAATAAACTTGCATTTAATGTTCCCCACGCATTATACACATTTACCACTAGAGGGCGCCGGAGACCAAACAGTCTCTATACATTACTTACTGATTTATATAGCGCCATCATACTCCACAGCGCTGTACAATGGGGATGGAAAATACACCGGATATAACGGGAAGCTAATATGTCTTCATTTGGGGTGCGCTTTAAGGAACATGCACATACCGCGCTCATCTTATAAACATTCATGATTAGAGATCCGTTGACTGATCAGGGACTTTGTGAAACGGATCAGTTCACACGAAAGGGGTTGCACGCGTCTGAGTAAGTTTTACTTTACTGAAAGGGTGGTAGATATATGGAACAGCCTCCCGTCAAAAGCGTCAGAGGCTATTAGAATTGCTGGAAGCTAAAACATCCCTTGCAGAAACGGCGGAAATTGGATTTAGCCTGTTACGGTCTCCTATACAACCCACACAACGCCCCGGCAAATGTATGAATCAAGATATTTACATACGTAGCAGTGGGGGAGGCAGCAAGCCCCCCCCTAATCACCCGTATAAACATGTCTTAAAAAAACATTATGTATGAATATTTATCGACTGCTTTCAGCAACAACACATTTTTGTTGGAAACGTCACATTTCCGAGAAGTCCGTCTCATCCACAAACCTGTTTGGCGTGTGGCAGATTAAAAATGTTTTTACAAATATTTTCCCATTTTCCTTTTATATATATATATATTTTTTTTTTAAATCAGTTTTTTTTTGCCACATAATATAAAGTTTTCAGGCAGCTGCATATCAGCCGTTTGTATGATTCTCGCTCTGTTATCTGATCCCCGATCTACTAAACCCCCCGACTCCTTATCATACTGCCTGTGGGGATCAATAGAATGGCTCAGTCTTATTCACCTGGTAGGACCCACTAACTCATGAAAGTCTATGGAGGAACAGACTTTCCTAGCATTACCAGAACCTCCCCGTTTAGCATGTGCATGCGCAGTGTAAGTGTTTATGTTTAATAACGTGCTAACGCTTAATGAACATTAAATTGCCCCCCTCAACTATTTAACGCAGGAGTTCTCAAACTGCGGCCCTCCAGCTGCTGCAGGACTACATCTCCCATACTCCTCAGCCAGCCCCTTAGCTGAAAGAGCATTATGGGAGATGTAGTCCTGCAGCAGCTGCAGGGCCGCAGTTTGAGAACCCCTGATTTAACGTATTGATTTATTTATCATTAACTTCATTTACCAGCAATTTCATTTATTCATTTTAACACGATATCCTCCCCACCAGTAAGCCCCCCGCTCAGCGAGTGTTCTGGGGGCTATAGGTGGTGGTCCACAGAACATGTTCCCACCAGGGGGAGGGGCCCTCATTGCTCTGATCCGCTGATAACGCAACAAAGATCACGGGAGGGGGTGCTGTGCTGCAGCTTCTACTAAGGGGAAGAGGCTACAGGATGAAAAATGTTTATTAAATGACTTACAACCCGGTGACATTTCTGTCGGACAAAAAAAACAAATTCCTACAGCGTGCGGACACCATGATATAAACGAGCACCAAGTACACTGCACCATTTGTTGCCTGGTGCGTATCTGCAGTCCTAACGCAGCCATCGCAGTCACGTTATTCATGGATGACATCACTCCAAGCAAATATATCGCAGCTGAGCTTTATAGCTAAACAAGTCCCCCCCCCATAAAGCCACCTGCCTGATACAAGGACCAGCTAGCCACGGCTACTACATCATTAGATGTGGCTCCAAATTATTTTTATATCGATCTGTCGGTTAACCTTTTACTGGCTTCTAAAATAAAATACTAATATACACACACACACACAATAATTTATATATAGATTATAGATAGATTATAGATGGATAAAGCTGGCTCCCAGAATTTTTCATCTGGCTTGTAACAAAAATGTGTCCAGTCGTGGATGGGCAGAAAACGTTTAAATTCTGTCATTTTAACCCATACATGTAACAAATATGGAACCGCAACTTATATTGTGTGATGAGAATAGCATGTTTGGAAACAAAATATCTTTAGAGGCCGTTTAGATACTAATAGTGATAACTATAATAATAATAAAAAACTATAAACAGACAGAGCTTCCACTGTGTACCTCGATCACACGCTGCAGATTTTGCCCATTAAAATTACATGAAATGGATCAGAAATCCAGCGCACACGGGGTTAATGCTGTAAATGACTATTGTAGCTGAAATGGCTGATTTTTAATGGAATCTCTTCATAGGCGCACAGAGTCCCTTTATCACTCCCATCACTCCTGTGTTCCAATGGCCCTTTATCACTCCCATCACTCCTGTGTTCCAATGGCCCTTTATCACTCCCATCACTCCTGTGTTCCAATGGCCCTTTATCACTCCCATCACTCCTGTGTTCCAATGGCCCTTTATCACTCCCATCACTCCTGTGTTCCAATGGCACGTTGAGTTCGCTGAAGTTTAAGTTTAAAAGGTATTGTTGAACGTTAGAAGCGTTTTTGAACGCTCGCGTATAATGTACCCCTAATACCCACTTTATCTCAATATCCTGTCAATTATTTCGGGAATTTATTTATACCAGCAGTAGCTGTTAAACAGACTCCGTGGTAAACAGAATATCAGGTTTGTGCTGAACCTGTTTAGTGTTAGAGCGGTGCGCACAAACACGCCTATGGTGTTAAAAGGGTTAAACGGGGGGCTATGTCCCCTAAACCCGCACCCTAGGAAGAAGTCGTTCTGAGAAATGGATAGCTGTGATGTGCACTCGGGGGGGGGGTTAATCGGTCACAGATGAGATTGAGGAAAATACAGAATAAATATATATTTAATGTTAAAGCCCCCTAAGCCGGTGGCACGTGAAGGGTTAAACACACGCGCCGGGACGCTATATCGGATGGATAGCTTTACAACAGCTTATCAGTAAAGTAGGGATAGATGGTAAAATAATGAGGACAGGGAGCACCTGCGCGGCCCACGGAGCTCCGTCACAGAGCGTGAATCATCTCCGGCGTGCGGTGCGAAGACATAAACGGCCGCTTCTGCCGATCGCCGGGCGACAAACAGGGAACAGAAAGTATCGAGGAACCAAACGAAAGCGCATTCTACCAGGAAACGGGCGGCATTCTACAGCCCTACACAAGAACCGGTTTCAGCCGGCACAGGATCCCACGCTATGTGTAGTGCACACAGGGCACCGACACCCAGCATTCAGCACAGCTAAACGCGAACGGCACGATCAGACAGGGCGGTGCCGTTTTGAGACGGAACTTCACTGCAGAGGGTTATATCCGGTAAAAAGCGCCCAAACGATAGCACCGCGAATGAATGAGAAGCCTATTAAGTTGTACTGATAGATGATGTCACACTGATATGATGTGTCGGCCACAGACAGCCCCCCCCCCCGATATAATGTAAGGGTGGGAAAAAAACAAAGGCTTCAGTGACATTTCCAGGGGCCACAGAAAGCGCTTCCACTGATTTTACAAGGATCACTTTCCTGCCACGGATCGACGGAAAAGCTGAAGCAACCAAAGCTGCAGCTTCTCCTTAATATATATTTTTATTATTAATTGTATTATTATTTTTTTTTACAGGCCAGTTAAATAAACATATATTAAAGTATTTTTTAGACACATTCTTTACTGCCGGGGATGCCTGTGGGACGCAGATGTTACACGCGGGTGGAAACGAGCATCAAACCCCAAATACCCCGCATAGTAGGGAGACGCTTCTGGATCTGTAATTAAATATCTTTGGCCGGCCGGCACCGGGTTCACCGAGGGGCCTTCTGTGGTCGCTTGCAAAGACATCTTCTTGAAACCCGCAGCTTTCTACCTCCAGCTACGAGGGAAGTCACGCTAGGAGACACGCAAGGCTCACCATTCACTTCCTGTTATGAGTCACCTTCCCTCCTCTGCCTGTTTACCCCAAATAGCCTTCAGTAGCCAAGACCACAGACGGCTCTTCCTCAACAGCGTTTTGTAGATGTCTTAAAGTTAAAAGGTGCAGTTCCACCTACTCTGCGGAGTTCTAAATAAGAGAGAGACAACGCCTAGTGCCGCCGAATGCACAAACCCATCCAAGAAATAAATACAATCTCATTTTATCGTCTCATTCATATTTTTGTTGTTGTTGTTGTTGTTGCTGGGAACAGTTAATGTGGCACAAAAGCAGGCACCGAGACGTAGTCGCCACAGAAAACGGAAATGTTTCCGCTATTTATTGTGACTAAAGGAGCGACGGATCAGCCAAAGTTTATTTTGGTTGCCGTGTGAGATCCGTACAAGTGGAACAGCAGCTTCAACTGGCAAGATTAGGTTGAACGAAGCCAGAGTTACAAGAATAATTGGCAGAGTTGTAAAAGGAGGAAGGGCTGAGGCCCGACGAGCCCCGGGGTGACCCAGCGCACACCAGCCCAGCGCGAGGTCACACATCAGGTGGTTTCTACGCACAGGTTGGCGGCTCGGCGGGTGGGAGTCACGCTGCCGCTACCGGTAAGTTTGCAGAGACCGGTTATAAAAAAGAAACTACAGACCCTACTAGTGTTTTACAACGACTGCTACGCCTAACGTGACAACATGTAGTGTGCACTCGACAAAGCGGCTCAGCGACACCAAATATTCACTACCGTCCAAAAGTTTGGGGTCACGTAGACATGTCCTTGTTTTTGAAAGAAAAGCAGATTTTGGCCATTAAAAAACGTGAAATGGATCAGAAATCCAGCGCAGACGGGGTTAATGTTGTAAATTACTAATCTCTTCGTAGGCATACAGAGGTCCTTTGTGTTCCAATGGCCCTTTATCACTCCCATCACTCCTGTGTTCCAATGGCCCTTTATCACTCCCATCACTCCTGTGTTCCAATGGCCCTTTATCACTCCCATCACTCCTGTGTTCCAATGGCCCTTTATCACTCCCATCACTCCTGTGTTCCAATGGCCCTTTATCACTCCCATCACTCCTGTGTTCCAATGGCCCTTTATCACTCCCATCACTCCTGTGTTCCAATGGCCCTTTATCACTCCCATCACTCCTGTGTTCCAATGGCCCTTTATTACTCCCATCACTCCTGTGTTCCAATGGCCCTTTATCACTCCCATCACTCCTGTGTTCCAATGGCCCTTTATCACTCCCATCACTCCTGTGTTCCAATGGCCCTTTATCACTCCCATCACTCCTGTGTTCCAATGGCCCTTTATTACTCCCATCACTCCTGTGTTCCAATGGCCCTTTATCACTCCCATCACTCCTGTGTTCCAATGGCCCTTTATCACCCCCATCACTCCTGTGTTTCAATGGCCCTTTATCACTCCCATCACTCCTGTGTTCCAATGGCCCTTTATCACTCCCATCACTCCTGTATTCCAATGGCCCTTTATCACTCCCATCACTCCTGGGTTCCAATGGCCCTTTATTACTCCCATCACTCCTGTGTTCCAATGGCCCTTTATCACTCCCGGGTTCCAATGGCCCTTTATTACTCCCATCACTCCTGTGTTCCAATGGCCCTTTATCACTCCCATCACTCCTGTGTTCCAATGGCCCTTTATAACTCCCATCACTCCTGTGTTCCAATGGCACGTTGTGTTTGCTGATCCAAGTTTAAGTTTAAAAGGCTAATTGATGGTCAGAAAAGTCTTTTGCGATTATATCACAGGCAGAAATATCCGTGTTTTCCATGACAACAGCTCAGTGACCCCAAACCTTTGAACTGTCGTGTATATGCCTACGATCAGTGATAGGAGTTGTCAAACAGCAGCCTCTTCCCCTACGAACGACTACAACTCCCACTCACATTAGCCCAGCGCCGGGCCAACGTAAAGTTTCGGAGTATATCAGGCAAACCTTGCATTCTATTGGGTGAATCTATAAATGTATATTTTTTTTAACCCCACAAAGCCAGACAAGAGCTGTAAGGTTTAAGCATTATGCCCCCCCGCCGCATTAACCCTTTCAGCAGCCAATATGCAGTTACCCTCCTCTTAAAGATACCTGCCTCCAGTTGCCCTGGATATAAGTGGTCTGCGTGTACTGAACTCTGGGGGGGGGGGTGACCGGTGCATTTTGAGCCCCACCATGAATATATATATATATATATATATATATATATATATATATATATATATATATACACACACACACACACACACACACAAGCCTACAGCGTACAGATAATAGCCGAACCAGCGGGTATCATCAAGACGGGTCAAAGACATTTAAGGGTTAAAGACGGCTTCCTAATAACAACTACAGGTGACTCACACAAGTCTTTTTTTTGTTTGTTTTGGAGCGAAACAAAAACGTACATAAAAAAGAAAAAAGTTAAGATACTTTTTTTTGTTTGTTTTTTTTTTCTTCTTTAAATAAACAGAGCGCAACGAAACGTGATTTTACAGCCACAGACGAAGCAATCATATCTATGAACGCCACAATGAGTAACCATGGTAACAAGATAATCGTGATTTAAAGTTCTTCGTTAAGAGGCTCCAGATAAAGTCGTTAACCGGACAGAAGCCCCGTAAGCCAGGTAGCCGTGGCTTCGAGGGCATTTAAAGCCACGGCGACCTCTTATAGGAACACAGAAACTGCTGGAAGATTGGCCCCATCCGGCCCCCGTCTAGTCTGCCCGTTTCGCAGTAAACTGCTGTAAAGACTCAAACCTTAATCAGTCGTTGGTCTCGTCTTAGATTCAGGAGCCGTATGCCTTTCCCATGCATGTCTTAACCTCTACCACCTTTGCCGGGAGGCTGTTCCACTTATCTACCACCTTCTCATGGTCATATAGCCATAGCAAAACTCTACATCACACACAATGATCACTTTTTAACAACCGCTAGAAATATCGTCCAAATCCATAAAAGCCAAAGAAATGTCACTATAATCAATAAATCGCTTTTTGTTATTGTAAAGGGGTGTGGGGCGGGGGGGGGCATTACCATTTAAACTTGGGGCAAAACTTAGGGAACTAATGTGACCTCTTACAAGAAACTGGGGGAGGGGGTACTTCCAGTAAATGATGGTTAGTATAGAACCTGCAAACCGGTGAGTGGGGGAGGGGATGAAAAACTAAAAGCAGTGGCAGACACTCTCCTTCAACTCTCATCACACTCAGCTAACAGGTGGGAGCTGCACTCAGATAATAACAGCTAATGGGAGTTGGTTGGCGGAACCTAGCTTACGGCACAGCTCTGCCCGGAGAGCCCGACACGTTTCACCAGCTCTCACCTGTCCGACCGCCGCTCTCTTCGCTATTCGGGGCCCCCGGAGGCCCGTCCCAGCCCCAGCCGCCTCCAGCAGCGCCTCCCTCGTGCGGCCGGTCCCCGCCGGCTCCCTGCTCGGCCGCCATGTCTTCCTGTGAATACCCAAGATCCAAATGCCGCCACTCGCCCTCACTACCTGTTACGGGTACAGCTGCAGAGCGGCACGCAGGCCCCGCCCAGCTAGCGTCAGCGAGAGCGACGGCAGCGGAAGAGTCGCACACCCTGTCCGCCATGTTTACTGCTGGCACGCCCTCTCTGTGTTTATGAGCGTGTGAATTATGTTCTGTGTCACAGGGCGACACCGACAGGGGCATTAACTGTATACATTCTACACAATAAACTAAAATCACCCCTAATGGGCCAACTAGCTTATCCACAAGCACACCTCCCAAGTGTTCCGGTTTCAAAGGGACAGTCCCTCTTTGGCTCCTCCTTCCGCCCCTTATGTTACTTATGTACCAGTGTGTGCTTAACGTATCCATGTTACAGCCAACTTTCTATATTATCCATTTATGTCCATTTTCAGTCCTCGCCCCCTATTGTATTATTATCATACAGGGGAACCTTCTGGATAAGCCCGAACCCGAGAATATTAACCCTTTAATAGCCCGCGGTGGAGATTCTACGTGGCCCTAAAACCGGCCCTCACGGAAACTTCGACTTGTCATTTTTTTAAGATACACTTCATGAAGTCACCGTGTGACCCCGAAAATCTGGCCCCTCACCCTGAGATTGGGGCAAAAAAAAACACCCTGAGACCAACGTTCCATCTAATTTTTCTTAGTTGGCGTGCGCAGAAAATTTCTCTCGTGCAAAAAGTTTCACAGCGCACAATTTTTGGACATGCGCTCTCTCTAAAAAAGCTATGTGCGCACGCACAAACGCACAGCTTAGAGGGAACACTGCCTGAGACTCGAGAGTCAGAGCCTGAGAGTTCGCCGGGTATAAATATTGCGTCATCAAACTTTTTTTTTTTGTTGCCAAAACTTTAAGCTTTATCGAGAATGAATCCGGACACAGAAACTGTAAAAGTAGATGAAACCTGTGTTTGTCCCGCATTCCCCCTGAATGGCCGGAAAGGCTTAGCAGGTGAATGATTCATTCACTCGGATAAACATGGTGACTCAGGGACGGTTTCAGTATCGGAAGAATCATCGCTCGCCGCTCACCACCATTAGATTACGCTTTTGTTTCCGTAGTAAAACTAGTTGGAGTGATGTTTTTATTTGTCAATGTTCTTGTTAGAAGTTAATCAACAATCTGTGGCTGTGGCATTAAATATGCTGGCCGCAGCCTGGTGGCCCCTGGCCCATTGGGCCCTCATATTTACCAGCGGCAGATCGGGTCCCGCAGTGTGGAGCCCTGTATACAGCCCTGGGGGGTTATATTACTGTATACAGCGCTGGGGGGTTATATTACTGTATACAGCGCTGGGGGGTTATATTACTGTATACAGCGCTGGGGTTATATTACTGTATACAGCGCTGGGGGGTTATATTACTGTATACAGCCCTGGGGGGTTATATTACTGTATACAGCGCTGGGGGGTTATATTACTGTATACAGCGCTGGGGTTATATTACTGTATACAGCGCTGGGGGGTTATATTACTGTATACAGCCCTGGGGGGTTATATTACTGTATACAGCGCTGGTGGGTTATATTACTGTATACAGCGCTGGGGGTTATATTACTGTATACAGCCCTGGGGGGTATATTACTGTATACAGCGCTGGGGGTTATATTACTGTATACAGCGCTGGGGGTTTATTACTTTATACATCCCTGGGGGGTTATATTACTGTATATAGCGCTGGGGGTTTTATTATTGTATACAGTACTGGGGGGTTATTACTGTATACAGCCCTGTGGGTTTATTACTTTTTACATCCCTGGGGGGGTTATTGCTGTATACAGTGCTGGGGGTTATTGCTGTATACAGCGCGGGGGGGTTATATTGCTGTATACAGCGCGGGGGGGGTTATATTGCTGTATACAGCGCGGGGGGGTTATATTACTGTATACAGCGCTTTAGTCTCAAGAAGAAGAATCTTTCCCTTTAAGGTATATTTCTGTACAATTCTCATAAAATGCTAATAAAAGCAGTTATTTACGAACGTATAAAATATGCTCCACGCAGAAGACTCGCGATGAGGGGAAGCACAGAGTGCGAGATACAAAAATCTCCGAAGGGTCAAGAAAAAAAAAACCCCGAGCCGCGTCCGGATATTCCAGCCGCATCTAACCAGTCTGGGTTCTGACAGCTGCACATTCACACGCATTCACACGCATAGCTGCTGCGGATTTGATTCATGCTTCGGGATATATAGCTTATATTCCGCCCGGGCACGCCGTCCTGATTGACAGCTATACAGGAGAACGCAAAACATTTCTTTTTAAATACCCCCCCTACCCCAAATATATTTAGCCTTTCAAATGTTTCATGAGTCAAACCTAGGGACTTTCTCATTCAAAACGTAATAACAAATAAATACTTAGCATTTTTCTAGAAGCATCGTATTGTAAGTTACTTTCCATAGACACCGTCCCTCTTTGGTACCCCCTCTTTCCTCCCTAATGCCCCCTCTTTCCTCCCTGATGCCCCCTCTTTCCTCCCTGACGCCCCCTCTTTTCTAGGCGGTCGGAATGTTTGCTGGGTATGAGGGGATCGCAGGGTTCTACAGCCCTAAAAGCCACCATAATGTGTATAGAAACAGCAGGGAATACGGTCATCGGAAATGTTGGAAAAGTACGTAATCAGCGCAGAGAGATGGTGTGTGGCCTGAGATGGAGGGAGCCGCACATGGAGAAGGTGTTAGACATGTTACAAAACAGATGTTATAATCTTAAACTAGAGGGTCAGAGGCTTAGATGTAATATAAGGAAGTTTTACTTTGCTGAGAGAACGGTAGATAAGTTGAACGGCCTTCCAGCAGAAGTGGTAGAGGGTAATACAGTGAGTATCCGTCCGTCAATCTGAATTCTAAATGAGACAGATCCGATTGTTTTAATTTAACTCCGTACAGCGCTGGAAGGACTCGTAGGGCCGGCTCGTCGGTCTTTGCCAGCGATTATGTAACCAAATTAATCTTTGCATGGATGACGAGGAGGAGATCAAAATGATGCCATTCCTGTTATACAACCAGCAGACCGATGACACAACTTAATTAACACAGCCAAAAGTTAGACACACCTCGGAGGTACCTACGTGGGCCGCCGTTATGTAATGCGTGGAACACATTATTATGTATTGATTGGTTTAGTTAGGGCCATCATATGCTCTGTTGTCTTTTTCTGACCCGTTTGGTCGGTCTGGGTAGTAGGGAGTAGACGCTGAGCACCGGGAGGGGGAGGTAGAAGGTTTCTCGAAGGACTTTAAGAGGACCTGTGCTGTATACAGTAACAACCCCCAGCGCTGTATACAGTAACATCCCCTCAGCGCTGTATACAGTAATATAACCCCCAGCGCTGTATACAGTAATATAACCCCCCAGCGCTGTATACAGTAACATCCCCTCAGCGCTGTATACAGTAATATAACCCCCAGTGCTGTATACAGTAATATAACCCCCAGTGCTGTATACAGTAATATAACCCCCCACGCTGTATACAGTAATATAACCCCCCCAGCGCTGTATACAGTAATATAACCCCCCAGCGCTGTACACAGCAACAACCCCCCCAGCACTGTATACAGTAATATAACCCCCAGTGCTGTATACATTAATATACCCCCCAGCGCTGTATACAGTAATATAACCCCCCAGCGCTGTATACAGTAATATAAACCCCCAGCGCTGTATGCAGTAATTTAACCCCCAGTGCTGTATACAGTAATATAACCCCCAGCACTGTATACAGTAATATAACCCCCAGCGCTGTATACAGTAATATAACCCCCCAGCGCTGTATACAGTAATATAACCCCCCAGCGCTGTATACAGTAATATAACCCCCCAGCGCTGTATACAGTAATATAACCCCCAGCGCTGTATACAGTAATATAACCCCCAGCACTGTATACAGTAATATAACCCCCCAGCGCTGTATACAAAAATATAACCCCCCAGCGCTGTATACAGTAATATAACCCCCCAGCGCTGTATACAGTAATAACCTCCAGCACTGTATACAGTAATAACCCCCCAGTGCTGTATACAGTAATAATCTCCAGCACTGTATACAGTAATAACCCCTGCGCTGTATACAATAAACCCCCAGCGCTGTACACAGTAATAACCTCCAGCACTGTATACAGTAATATAACCCCCCAGCGCTGTATACAGTAATAACCTCCAGCACTGTATACAGTAATAACCTCCAGCACTGTATACAGTAATAACCCCTGCGCTGTATACAGTAATAACCCCCCAGCGCTGTATACAGTAATAGCACCCAGCGCTGTATACAGTAATAACCCCCAGCACTGTATACAGTAATATAACCCCCAGCGCTGTATACAGTAATATAACCCCCCAGCGCTGTATACAGTAATATAACCCCCAGCGCTGTATACAGTAATATAACCCCCCAGCGCTGTATACAGTAATATAACCCCCAGCGCTGTATACAGTAATAACCTCCAGCACTGTATACAGTAATAACCCCTGCGCTGTATACAATAACCCCCCAGCGCTGTACACAGTAATATACCTCCAGTGCTGTACACAGTAATATAACCCCCCAGCGCTGTACACAGTAACAACCCCCTAGATTGTCAGATGAAGATCCGACAGTTATTGTTATATTATTATTATTTATATTATTATTGCTTATTAGAATTGTTTTATTATGTTTAATTTAATAATAACAATAATAATTATTATTAATCCACCTGACTGATCAATGGTAGGTAGTCGGGGTTAATCTTTTCAAAACTAACAAGTTCCTTATCCGTTACACATAGTATCTCTAATTCCAACAATTCCCTGTTATTCACTAACATTGCAGCGACAGAGAATCCTAAATCCAGCTATTTCTGAATTCCACAGCGGCGGCGCGCCCTGCTGACCGAATGCTTCACATTCCCAGACTGCGATAGAAACTCATACCTGCCAGCTCTCTCAAATTTCCAGTCCTTAGCTTTGATGTCTTCTGATTTGACTTGTGTCTGAAGTTACTAGTTTGTATGGGGTGAAGGGAATATGTGTTTGGAGAGAAAAAAACAAAAAAACATTGTACAAACTAAAATTATTAAGTCAGGGCTGGATTTCCCTTTAATAGATTAGGCACATTTGTAGCGAAGAGTATGTTTAGGGGTGCTGTGGGCACTCTCTGTAGGGATGCGGCTAGGTGTATGAGGGTATTTCAGTTGTGTACAAGCGCCAACTAGTTTTTAACGGACCCGCAAAGAATTTAAAGGGAAACAATCACATTCCTAGCTTTTAGTTCAACTAAATGAATTGGAACTGCTCACCGCCCGTGCCTTTTATTCGCCAAAACGCCTAATTGTTTATTGAGATATCTGATTTCAGATAAGGGAGTATTTTACAGCAATTAGAAGGAGATCTGTGTCAAAAGGTCACGGTAAAAGGCACAAGGGCTGGTGTTTGAGCTGCACTGCCTCTTGTGGCCATATGTGGAACTGCAGGACAGAAATTTAAAGGGACACACCAGCCATCATTGGCACTTTTTCAAGCAGCCAATCAGTGGTGAGAATCCTCAGACTGCAAAGGAAATAGAAAGCGGCAGCTAAGTGTTTAGGGGGCTCCCTGGGACACTGGAGTGTCCCTTTAAGTGTCTTAACCTGAGACACAATCAATTAAAGGAGAACTGATGTCATCGTCATCATCATCATCATCGTGGCTTCTAGCATAACTAAAACTTTTCATTTCAGTATGGATTATTACACTCTCTACACATAAGTCCATAGGTTTATTTGGTGTATTAAGCTGTAAAATGACGAATCTGGGCAAAAGTACACGTCCACTTTAAAAAAAGGCTATTTGAAAATTAGAAATGCGCTTTTATTTACAAAAACAATCATCAATATATTTAAAATTAACGCAACAGATACATCAACGCACTTTACACCAGGGATCACTGAAAGTGTACAAAAAAAGCTATTTTTATTTGTTTTAAAATATATATATATATATCTTCTGGCCTATTCACGTATATATATATATTACTTACATCTACACAGACCCCATCTAAGTAGACATAACCTTTGTAACATAAAAGACAAAAGCAAAAAAAGTTTACATCAAATCAACAGAACATAAATTAACTGCACTATTCTGCGTAAATCCTTTAAAATGGTCAAAGAGGGACACGTTAGATTTTTAGGGGTGTGGCCAGGGGTGTGGCTTTACTAAGACCTTTTATAGGTTGTATTTTATTTAGTCAATTTAAATATGAATGTATTTATTTATCTCCTGCTGTTTCTATACACATTATCGGGGCTTTTAGGGCTGTAGGACCCTGCGATCCCCTCAAACATTCTGCGATACCCAGAAAACATTCTGACCTCCTAGAAAAGATGGGGCATCAGGGATCCCACGGAGGGACTGTAGGGACACTTGGGATGTATGATTCTTGGTTTTGTACCTGGTTTTGTTGCATTCAAGTAATCAATGAGACGAACTATGTCATCTCACCTCAGCTTTACACCCACAACCCTGCTTGGGAACTTCCCAGGGCATGGTATAAAGAGCTCTCCCTATTCTATTGACCGTGTGGGTGGGGCTTCCTGCCCATATGGGTGGGGTTAGCCCTAGACAGTATAGAGTAGGAGGGAAGTGGGTGGAGAGTAGGCACAGTTAAACCCCACCCCCTCCCATCTGGAGGGAGAGAAGTAACTCGTAGAGACGTGGAAAGCGGTGCTTCACCTGGAGACTCCGGGCCAAACCCAGAGAGTCCCCAGGTATCAAATCACGGTTTAGTGAATAAACCCTGCAGGGAACAGACTGCAGCGTATTGGAAGCCGCACGGCAGCTTTGATTAAGGATGAACGTAATAATTGATTTATTTTTAATAAATAATTTCTGGTTGTGGGACATCTGTTGATAAAGAGAATGACATAATGATCATAAAAAAATATATTAAAAATGTTACTGCTTCGTAAAGAGAATTTGAGCCAGCTAAATTGACCTTCTGCATTATGACATAATGCAAAAAAAAAAATTAGTTCCACCAGAAATGTCCCAATATAACCATCTGTTGGATTGTAATACTTTTTCAGAAATTTCCCCCAAAAAATTCTAATACGTTTTTTGGATACTAACCTTTTTCTTTAAGGATTATTTTATGTCTTCGGGTGCGTTGTATTTGGAATTCTACATAATTATTCACTCACTCATCCTTCTCCTCATTCTTCTGAAGACCATGGATGGATCTTCCATTAAAGTGAGTAATTCAGATCATGACCGCATCAAATCAGGAGGGTTTGGAGAGTTTATACTAGACAACCAACAAACTACTCAAGGTGCCGAGGTTAATTACTGGTTTGAGTTTTTAAAAACAATTATTCATTAAAATCAAGCATTTTAGACCCTTCAAGTGATACTTTCTCTAGAAGATTCCGCGAAAAAGGATATTTACAAATATTTACACCCATAGGAGCAGCAGGTCTGGACAACACAACGTTCAGTACGGACATAAATGTGCTTCTTAAGGTCAAAAAGTTGAAGTCGGTAAGAAAGTTTGTCCATCAAGAGGACTTCTTTGCGTCCTCGTGTTCCATTCCCCAAAAACACTGACCAATAGAAAGAGACGTTACGATATTTTTAGTCAGTAACTAGGCGAAGAGATGAAAGTTTGGGCAAAACGACGCCAACTCTACCCCATCTCGCTAGATCCAGTAGCTTATCACCAGGCACGGCTAGCTATTAGAAGGGCCGAGGGTTTGGTGTTACCACCACCCGATTCTCCATGTTTCTTTGATCTTTTTTGAAATGATTCTTGGTTTGGCAATTCAAGTTTACCGTCAACATTTCTAAAAGCAAGCTTCAGTTCTTTAGGCCATCCTAAAAAAAACAAATTAAACACCCTTTTTTAGTTATTTTTTATACTTAATACCGTTTTTTGATTCCCCGTTATTAAAGTGCAGAAGAAGACTTTTGTGGAAACTCAGTCAGCAGGAGAGGTAGGAGCTCCAACAATGGTGGAAGCAGCACCGAGTTCAAGAAGGGACATCTCCATTGTCCCAGCGTTGGCACACTAGACTTTCTATCAGGGCACAGTATTTTGGCAATAAAAAGTAATGCTTCCTTCCCACTGATTTTAGGAATTTGATAAAAAATCCAGGATAGCCTTCATGCGCTTGGCACCGTTTACCCAGCTTGGAGATGGCCTGAAAGTGCTTATCTGTAACCACAAGATCCTTTTGTTTTCCTGTAGACTTTGCCCCTGAGAACCCTATTCTTTATGATTCAGCCAGTTGCATCATTACTGTCCTCCTCAGCTTCCTCCTCTGCTGTGTTCAGAAGTTTGCCGCGTTCAGCTAAATCCTCCATTTCTACCGGTAGGTAACCATTTCCAACATGATTGGAGCCCATTGGGGTCTCATCAGCAGGTCCAACAATTACGTCTGCCGTGCTCCCTACTCTGTATTCGCACTGTCCGTACGTCTTGGCCTTTCGTCTCTTTAGCCAGTCTTGAATGGTTTCCTTGAAGAACACGTATGGGATGGGAAATGACGCCACGACAATCAGACTGATCAGGATCCCTAATGCCCATTGTGGATACTTCAAGTTTACCTCTTCTGCCTAAACATCAAACAAAGAAGAACATTAAGTGGGATTAGTATGCTTAAAAACGATCAAAAACATGTTTCCCGCACTCGTACAATCTTATTTCCCCAAAGGAAAAGCCGGCACAGCCAGCTCTTCTTTCATTCAATTCCTTCTTCTCCAACTCCATTCCATCTTACATCTTATTCCATTCCTACCCCGGTCTTAAGTAGAAAGTTCTACCACCCAACAGACGTTCTCCCGTTCATACCTTCTCTTGGTTCCAAGACTGGTAGGTGGGATGCGTGATGCACATCCTGATTAAGCTTGCAAGCAGAAGTCCTCCCATGGCCAGAATACTGACATACTGCCACATATATTTGTATATTCTCCAAGGACGAAAACCCAACATCCCTTTAATATCATCAATGAACCTGGATATAAAAAGCATGGAAGATATGAAGAATACCTTGACCCGTTGGCAAATTACAGTGAGTATTATTCCTGCCAGAAAACCTTGGTGGATCTACATCATGTTGGACATTTGGAGGGTATTTTTTCTTGGGTTGCTGCTTCATTCAGTTTGGGAAGTATTCTTATTCTACTTTATCGCACGGTGGCCGCTTGCGTGAATCATTAAGGGCATTATTTTATAGTTTTTTTGTTCTAGAGAACGTACCTGTCAGCTCCATACACCCAGGCCACGGCAAAGTTTTCAAAGATGACCACGATGATCAGGGGCAACGTGGCTGAATAGTCATCAAACATGCTAACGAAATAGCCTCCGGCCCTCTGAACGAAGATCAGCCCGGTCAAAAGACCAACTACGCAGCACAGTACTGCACATTGAGAAAAAGCAAGAAAACGGTTATTTTAGACAATTACAAAAACAAAGGCGTGTCCTACGATCAAATTGTTAGGGTGAGTGGGTGGACATCGGGGTTCCAGGCCAACATAATTTCTACATAATAAAATATGTGCAGACGCTGAAATAAGTTTAACCGCGATTACCTGTAAATCTGGCTTTTCGTTTCCGTAATTGTGGGAAATTATCGAGAAGCGGGGTGATGATTCCCTGCATGTTTCCGAACATAGTGCTAAGTCCTAAATTCAGGAGCATCAGGAAAAACAGGATAGACCAAAATGGGGAGGCAGGCAAGAGCGTCATGGCTTCAGTGAAGACGATGAAAGCCAACCCGGTGCCTTCCACACCCTGATGAGAAGATAGAATAGATGATATGAAACCAGGAGAAGACACCTACACTGCTAAATATAACTAAATGCAGCAAAGAAATATTCATATAAAAGTTTGCCTATTTTTTTTAGGGAATACTAAATTGCCATGTGACACAAAAGCAGTCAGCGATAGGGTAAGACTATCATGGATTATGTCTTGGTTTGAGTGAAGTCTTCTCCAAGACAGAATCCATGATTGACTTAATAAAAAAAAATATATTTTTAATACCCTTTAAAAACCTGTCTTTACATTAAGTAAATTAGGCAGTTTTTCCAAACCTTGTTCATTTCATCTTCTACTCTGCAGTCTGAAATCCCGTAGTTCTCGAGCGAGAGCTGGCCGTTGGCCTCGTGATACCACTGGCTGTACTCAACGCTCGTCATGTTCTTGACCGGCACGAAGATTCCTGGAAAGGTACCATTGTCAAACAAGTAAAGGATCTTTCCGAGGTTCCTGATAAAAGGGGTAAAGAGAAAGTAAGGAAAAATATTTAACTGTAATTAATTACGGCAAGGATGAATGAACAGAAATGCTTCTACGGCTTCTGGAGGAGGTGCAGCTGTGGCCATGGTTTGGTCGAGGTGCACAGGTCCACACGACTTGTGCACCTTGACCAAACCATGGCCTCAGCTGCACCTGGGGCAAAAAAAGAGGGATTGGCACAGATATCTTTCCTCCTTCTGGTTTACATGTTGGGAGAAACTCGAGATCTCAGGTTTACGAAGTGTCCCAAGTGTCAGATCAGTGGAGGAGCAGCGGAAAGCAGGGATCTGAGACCGTTCCACCACTAAACCATCGGAGAACCCTACTGACCCAATGTGGACATATAAGTGCAGAGGAGGGTGAGATCCCATCCATAAAGTTATGGGTCTTACAGCATATTTAATTAGCAGGGGTGAAACACTGGCCCCTGCGGTGTAGGGGCCCCCCAGGGCGTCTTGGTGCATAAGTTGGCCATTTAAAATTGGGCATTTTCGACTAATAATAAGATTAATGGGTTTTCTAAAACACCAAAGCCTCGTATTTTCAGCAAAGTTCATTTTTTTTTGCTCCAGTGCATATATCTATCTATCTATCTATCTATCTATATATATATATATATATATATATATGGTGGGTCCACTCAACACGGCTTGGAAGGGACCCCGAGATTTTGTGGAAATAAGAAATGACTCACTCCTCAACACATTTCTGCGCAATGACGTTGGCTCGGAATCCCAGCACCGCAAATACGACCAGCGTGGCCAGGATGGAGGTCATGAAGTTGATAAAGGACACAAGGATGGCATCAAAGTGGCAGTTGTTGTAGCGGTCGTTGTAGCTGGAGTATGCAATGATACTTCCAAACCCCAGACCGAGGGCAAAAAACACTTGAGTAGCCGCTTGACGCCAAACCTGTATGTCTCCCCAGATCTCCACCTGTAAGGGACAAAAAAAAGGGGTCAGACTCCATCAGACAGCAGATATGCATCTCATTACCCCCAATGACGTCTATATACTTGGTGGTCTACAGGGAGATCTGTTTCTCTATCACTACAGAAGACTCGTACCCTGGTAAGCATTTCGCCATCGACTCAAGACACGAGGTTTTGTCTGTCTGTGTTCCCCACCAACTCGTGATGGATGGCAGGCGAAAGCGTAACTCGTCGGCACGTGGGGAATAGTTACCTTTGGCATGAACATGATTTTGATTCCGTCGGCAGCGCCTTCCAGCATGAGGCCACGGATCAGGAAGCAGAACAGGACCACGTATGGAAATACTGAGCTAAAGTACATCACCTAGAAAGAGACAAGAAAGGAGAAACAATGATAAGTAGATGGTAGATGGGGATGGACGCAGACAGTAACGTCTACAGAAATCCAGGGTCCATTGCTCAGGGTGCTCCTCAAACAGGCAACGTCACATTTAAGTTGAGCAGGAACCTTGGATTTAATTAAGGTGAGATCATCTAATAGAAGAGGCTTCCGTCTGGGGTGTGGGGGAAGATAATGATGGGTCAAGGAATGGTCAAAGGAAAGCAGAATTGGGGACTTGTCCACAGGTGACCTCTGTCACGGGTGATTGCTGGCCAGACCTTTAAATACTGCCCCCACCGCTCATGCTCCAGCACTGTTATACCAACCCCGGGCTGACCTCAACGATATGATTACAACCACCTGGAACACAAACATATTGCTGTGTGACGTTTAGACGTTGGTCGGTTCCTTCAGCCTACAACAAATGTTGCGCAATAAGCGACTGAGGCTTACTTTCCCGGAGGATTTGATCCCTTTGATCATGCCGCCTCCAACCAAGACCCAGGCCAGGACGAGGCATCCGGTCATGGGCCAATTCATCTCCGAGCCTTCGATGGAATCTGTTATGTTGAGCGCGGTTCGGTACCAGAAGTATGTGGTGGGTGAACTCTTGGCACATTCCGGTTCTGCGGAGGATATGAAGGTATATAGACATTGATTCTGTAACAAAATAAAATAATAATAATAATAATAATAATAATAATAATTATACAAATGATGATATTTTTTTAAAGCACGCATTTTAACGATCATGGCATATCTGAATGACACACCAACGTCAACCGCGTCTCACCAATGAAATGATTGACCTCTACCTTTTATAAGCGGTATGGATTTATTTAAGCTGATATTCCGTTATGTTTTGCTTGAATCCCTCCCCTGTTTTTACATTTCGAATCCCCATTCCACCGACCTTCCAGTGTCTGATTCGTCAGCGTTGGGCAGTTC
This sequence comes from Spea bombifrons, assembly GCF_027358695.1. NCBI lineage: Eukaryota > Metazoa > Chordata > Amphibia > Anura > Pelobatidae > Spea > Spea bombifrons. The sequence goes on from NC_071098.1 coordinate 28,985,535, forward strand.
TCCCACGGCAGAGGATACCGGAAGGAGCTAAACAGGTAGAAGAGACTCCATCCAATGATCACGTTGTAATACAGAGCTACAAAGGCACAGACCTGATAAAAAAAAGGCAAAAGTAACGTTAAGAAGAAAGCAGTCATTTTCAAACTGGTTGTTTTTTTTCTTAAAGGGGAAGTCCCATAGAAATTTATAACCCCCCAGCGCTGTATACAGACATATAACCCCCAGAGCTGTATACAGTAATAATCCCCAGCGCTGTATACAGTAATAACCCCCCAGCGCTGTATACAGTAATATAACCCCCAGCGCTGTATACAGTAATATAACCCCAGCGCTGTATACAGTAATATAACCTCCAGCGCTGTATACAGTAATATAACCCCCCAGCGCTGTATACAGTAATATAACCTCCAGCGCTGTATACAGTAATATACCCCCAGCGCTGTATACAGTAATAACCCCCCCAGCGCTGTATACAGTAATATAACCCCCCAGCGCTGTATACAGTAATATAACCCCCCCAGCACTGTATAAAATATGTATATAAACATTTGAATGTAAATATTTTTCAAAATGTATTTTTAATCTGCTACTAGTAATAAAAATAAACATTTGCTGTGAATTCTCCTTTAACTGCTTTTCTATTTAAAGGTCTATTACATCTATTTGAAGAAGCTTCATCTGTGCCCGCTTCTTTGTCACATGACGCTTAAGCACTCCTTCAAAAATTTTATGATTTGGGACCATTTTTTAGGCCATTAAATAATTAATTCTGGCAAAGGAATCATAGAATAAAATTCAGATGCCAGCGGGATACTCACCATACAGCTCGCAAAGCCAATACCAGCCAAACGGGGACTTATGTGCTTCCAGACTCCGATACTACCCTGCCGTATACTCTGACCAGCTGCCAGCTCCAAGAAGAAGAGCGGGATACCAATGATTAGGAGCAGGAAGAAGTACAGCAACAGGAATGCCCCTGTAAGACACAAAACGTGAATTTGTAACATGTAATAAACTAAGGATATATATTTATTTGGAATTTTTGTTACATTATGTGTATACATGGAAACAACCGGGCTCTCGATGATTATTCCTCCCCATTAACTTGTCATCCCTCTATTGTTGTAATTGTTCCCCTTGCAGGTTGCTTTATAATTGGTGGCGGCAGTGGGATATGAGTTAAGGAAAGTAAATCCTCTGTGTGCCACCAGAGGGCGCTCATATTCTATTTAACCAAGGCTGCTGGTTCACTACATCCAGAAGACACCAGAATGTCTCAAGGATACCTTCCTAAATAAAATGCACTGAAAAAAAGGAAAAAACTATCAATGTTTTATATAAAAAGGTTTTTTTTTGTGAAACAGAATTCTTAATTGATAAAAATGTTTTTAAAAAAACGCTGTGAACCAAGTTGGTCTCGTGCAAATAAAAAAGTAAGAGATTGTTACATATGTGTAAAGGTTTCCAGTAAATTGTTCTGCCGGGGCGAGGGGGGGGTAATTTCCTTGCACTTGATCTTAGTAACACTTCTTGTTTTCTACCTCTGTAAGTTAAGCACTGCCATTGTTACCGCCGTGACCTTATGCGAGTCAGCGGAGGGCGTACATACAGATCCTGGCGTACTTCTGCGTGTTATCTTTAAAGCACGAGAGTCACACGTGTAATTACATGTGATAAGCTGTCCCGGGTAAAACAAATAGTACAACCGTAGCTCATTCCAACAACTGAGTGCTTTCTGGATAATAAGGGGTGTGTGGGTCTGCATGGAGTAACACTTGTGTGCTGTTATGTGGGTCTTAGCAGCTAAGTGGTTCTTTTGGAGGTGAAACGAATGGTTTATGTAAAAACCGGGAATTCTCTAGGTTGGACCTGGAGTCTCCGGGTGAAGAACTGCCTCTCTGGGTCTCCGGGTAGCCTTCTTTCTTCAGGACAGGGGAGTGGGTGTTTAGCCACACCCACTTCACAGCTAATCCCACACCCAACCCTTTTAGTGCTATATAGGGCTAGCCCTGCTAACCACACCCCCTCAAAGCCCCGCCTTCAGAAGAGTTAGAGCGCTGGGTAGCCTGCCCTGGAGAGTTCCCAGGTCTGCTTATGAAATTATTTATTGGTGGCAGGGGTGGGTGTTATACCAATTCAATATTTTTTAGGTAAAATCGGCACCTCCCACATATTTAAACCAGGCCTCCCACTCCACCCACGTCTGGGGCCAGCCCCACCCCCCACCATCGTCCATCCAGACCTACACGTCATGGGTCCGTATCAGTTATTCAGCTATTGCACCATAACATTCTTAGATTAGACTTCGGCCTCAGGTTCTACCGGTTCTCACCTCCTCCGTTCTGATGGCACAAATACGGAAACCTCCATACGTTGCCGAGACCCACCGAAAATCCAACCTGCGCGAGAATGTACTGTACTTTACTCCCCCAGGTGGGACGAGACGTGGTTTCAGCGGGTAGAAGACCAAGGCTGGACTCCCCGGTGGCACTACCCTCTAGCGCGTTAAGAGACTTTTCCATTGGACGTCCAAGCCGCAGCAGGTAGACCCTTCTCAGTGGTGGGGCAGTTTAGAAGATCCAAGAAGTGACTACAAAGTTCTAACCTGTAAAATAACAAAATCCATCAACAACAGCTCCAGATGATAAAGATAAAAGTGTCAATTAAGAACTCCTGAGATGAAACATCGACTACGGAAGAATATTGATCTACAAAACTATATATCAGTCTCAGGATTTCCCATAATTTTTTTTATTGCTATTACTCAACATTGCGAAACTTTTGTTAATCTATGTGTGAAAACCTTCAAGGCAAATCTAGATTATGCATACGGATTATTAATTTTATTATAATTATTATTAATCACTGGGAGGGCTGACAAGGGAGGGGAGCAATTGCCTCCTGGGCAGCTCGAATATAAAGATTTTGGGCCATTGCCTAAAGCTTTACTGTGTGTTTTACCTGCAATTCCTCATTTAGCCACCAGGGGCATAATAAGTGGTTTTGGAATAATACAGTCATTGTCTGGACCCTTTCTGTGCTCCCTTTATGTTTGTATGCATTTTCTTTCTGTTATTGCATCGAACATGCTGTCTTCCTATTGTGCTCCGGGCTACTTTATTACTGGGCCATGTAGCTGAATATTACCTGCTCTCCCGTGCTTTGGTTAATTCTTAGGTAGCAAGAGCAATTTGCGTCAAGCACAATTATAGTATAAGGGAATTTTACTTTATCAAGAGGATGGTAGATAGGTGGAACAGCTTCCCAGCAGAAGTGGTAGAGGGTAATACAGCGAGGGTATTAAACATGCATGGGATGGCATATGGCTCCTGAATCTAAGACGAGACCAACGACTGATTAAGGTTTAAGTCTTTACAGCAGGAGAAACGGGAAGACTTAGACAGGGGCCGAACGGGGCCGATCTGCCGACAAATCTCCTTGATAAAATAAAACATATTGAATTCCAACGTCAGATGCTCCCGCCAGTGGAGGTTTGTGTACACACGTGCATCACATGCTGGAGGACTTGTCATCCGCTACTACGTCTTACACCTCCTTCTCCAGAATCAGTCCCTCCCTCTAGAAGTCTCAGCCACTCGGACGGGAGACTAAGGAGGTGTGTTGCTCCACACCCCTCTGAGGCAAGATTTCCGCAGGGCTTCCAACTTTTAACTCCTTACGTTACTGAGGGCATTGAGAAACCTTTTCAAGGACTGTTAGGTTACATTAGGAGTTTAATCGAGTTCGGCACAACAAATACACTGCCACTCCCATCAAGCTCATCACTGCGATGAAATGTCTTTATTCACTAATTAAAATTATATCATTTCCTAAGATATGGAGAAAACTCTTCTGCCATCTTCTTGGCGGTGGGAATAGGGTCTTCTACAGGCTGCCAGATCCATAACCTGCAGCACCACAGAGGGTGTCTGAACTATAACACAGAAATTGCTGGATCCTTTGTGTGATCCACCTTTGCCCCTCTCGTACGGGATGGTGCATTTGGTTATTCTCTGTATGGTGATATGGCTCGGCAGTAGTTGCCTCCTAGATGGCAATATGCACTCCACCTCCTCAATGAAAGGCTTCAAAGTAACCAAACTTTGTAACAGTTCCTGACTCTACCCTTACGAGTTTACAGTAACATTGTTGCTGGTGCATCTCCTATAGCAGGGGCGTCCAACCTGCGGCCCTCCAGCTGCTGCAGGACTACATCTCCCATAATGCTCATTCAGCTATGGGGCTGGCTGAGGAGTATGGGAGATGTAGTCCTGCAGCAGCTGGAGGGCCGCACATTGGACGCCCCTCTCCTAATAGGTTTATCCTGATTGTTGCTAGAATATGTAGACAGAGAAACAGGATCTTATCTCCATGCACGCCCTGTACCCCCGCTAGACCTTCCGTCATGTATTTATTCCCCTATCCCTGCGGTCACTCGCTGTCTACAGCACACTCGGTTCTTTTCACATCGAGAGGTCTTAGAACTTGTCTCGTATTATGTTCCCTCTGAAAACAGAGATGAGTCACCTTAACGTGTCCATTACAAGTATGTCCCATGTCTTTCACTCACATGCCACAATCATTGCACGGTTCTAAACTCGGCTCATTATTAAAAGCCTAAAATTACCCGCCCAGGTAAACATGTCTACATCGGGCTTCTCCCCCAACCTCGATTTCCCACACCACACTTTTTGGCCAAAGTCATGAACGATGTTCCCGTTGGTTCCCCCCATCTTACCATTACGTTCAATAAAATTATTCTTTTATACGTTGAGACGCCGTTCAGCCAGGATTCTCAGCTTCAGTCTCACAATTTCTCAAGAAATATACTTGGGTCGGCATGGAAGTCACAGAAGAACTTCTGAGTAGGGTTTAAATGTAGGAACGGTGGCCGACCCACTTTTAATGGCACCAAGCCAGCTATCAGAAAATAGGCATTTGTTCAGATTTGGGAACGGACACAAACAACTAGACAATTCTGACAGATCCTAATCCAACAAGACACATCTTGGACAACTTCAATAGCATTAATAACACCGAGTACACAGCCAGTATCCCAGCGCTCCGCTAACTCAGCCAAACATCATGGGCTGAATGGAAGAATAACGAAGATATTATCATCCTGGAACGCATGATTAGAACCCTTCTTGATCTTCTCCAATGAGAGACGGTTAAACCAAGCGAGTCTAAATCATTCTAGAGATTAAGCGTAATGATAGAGCCAGCTTTTAGAACCTACGGCTGAGAATTTTTCTTCTTAGAGAATAAATCTGTTCACGATAAGAACACCTGGTCCAAAATCTGGGTCCAACATTCAACATCTTTCATTTTTTAACCGTATTGAGACACAGTTAAGGCCATCATGCTTCATCGTGACATTGTATCTTATTTATGAGACATTATACGCATATTATATATTATATAGTGGATCTGGAGCATTAAAGTTTTACAGGAACACCTTACCTAGGGTTGCCAGATGTTCATAACACATCCTAGACACATCCGCAGCCAACGCTATAGTCTACCCAATCTTAAGTTTCCCATTGTATTCCTACTAATGTCTCAATATGTAGGAACATACAGTATGTAGATGGTACATACCTGTATCATGTGACCAGGAGCTTGGGGGATGCAATTTAAAAATAGTATTTTTAGGATACCCTTGGTTTCCAACAGTGATTGTATTTGGCCATCAGATTAGAAGGCATGTGGTCTGACGTTCCCCGGAGTTTTTTTAATTTTCTAGTAAACATTTATTATAAATATTGATTGAACTTTTTCTCGTGTTTTCTTAATGAGTCACCCAAAGGGAAGAAGGTGTGGTTGAAACGGCTAAATTAAAAGTATGAAGATGCTGTCGGGTACAGCGGGGACGTTGGGTGGGCAGGGGCAAATACCTCTTCAACCTCACCCAACCCAAAGATAAAAGGGTGACCCATTGGCCTGGATCGGCCAAGATTCCTGGTGCTTCTGGGTAAGAGCCACCAGTTATGGTCAGAGGCCAAGACTGGAGAGGGCTTTTGGTTGAGGTCCAATGACACACCGGGGAGGAGGTGAAGCCCTACTTGAGACATGACATCAGTCAACATGGAAACCATTTATATACATTCTTGACATTTCTTGATTACGTTTAACCTGTCTCCCAGACATTTTAATTACATATTTGTACCTGACTCATAATGTTACCTCCCTCATATTCCCCAGCCGTATTTCTGGAGCAAAGTTGTGAAGGTGGAGCAATCACTATGGAAAGAGACATACTGTGACCATACAACTTCCACCCTCCCCGCCAGACAACAAGAAGAGGCCTACGTAGGTGGTTTCGACACCTAGTGCTCAATGTCAGGTAGCGAGCGCAAAAGGGAACAAGATACATGCAATTGTTATCTGGCCTCCATATAAAAATATTAGTTACGCGGCAGCCAACTCTGATGTTACAAAGGGGTCTGAATGAGAAATATGTTCTGTTTTTATCTCCAACTCTCCCAAAGCATTACTAACGCAAACGCGGTCATGTTACAATTCATTATCTATGTTTGTTAAACAATTCTACAACAAACACAGATAATTCCTAGAGAAAGGTCACTCAATAGAGTCGAGTCGCGCCAATGCACCTTGAGAAATGTTTTAGACTTGAGAAAGGGAGAAAAGCTCCTGAAAGCTTTTCACTCCAAAATTCTAAAAAAAAAAAAAAGCTATTATCACAAGATACTTATTTCATCTGTTATTTGATATTAAAGAATGTCTTTTAAAGGGACGGTTTTCAAACATCTACATATTCACTACATTCTTCCATAAATAAGCATTTCCTAGAACCCCTACAAAATTATTCTACTGAGCCCGATCTCTGATCTCCCAAAAACTGGACCACTGAGCTGCAAACCACCAGACGCTCAAACTCCCATTAGGGTGGTTTGTCCCAGGTTGTGTGGCACAGGGGCTCCCACCCCTCCAGACCTGCTATCACTGGCCTGAACATAGGCTACCGCTCAAAAGTTTGGGGTACATTCCATGAAAAAGTGTCTCCAAACTTTTGAACAGTAGTAAAATTCTGCCTCAAGAGTGTCCCTGTTTAGGAAGGAACCTTTTCCTCAATGGACCTCAAATCCCTGTGCCCCCCTCTTTCCTCTCCTGATGTCCTTCTTTCCTCCTCTGATGTCCCTCTTTCCTCACCTGATGTCCCTCTTTCCTCCCCTGGTGCCCCCTCTTTCCTCTCCTGATGTCCCTCTTTCCTGTCCCTCTTTCCTCACCTGGTGCCCCCTCTTTTCTCACCTGGTGCCCCCTCTTTCCTCACCTGGTGCCCCCTCTTTCCTCACCTGATGTCCCTCTTTTCTAGTAGCTCAGAATGTTTGCTGGGTACAAGGGTCCTACAGCCTAAAATGTTACAATAACATGTTTACAAACAGCAGAAATGTGTTTACAACTTAAACATTGTAAATAAAATACAGTATTCTTCCTCTAAACACGTTACCCAATTATATAAAATTTTCAATTGGTCAAAATAAAATGTCTCAGTAAAGTCTTATCCTTAGTGACTCTCCATAAAGAAAAGCGCCTCTCTTTTGCAATAATTGGGGGAATATGATGAAAACCTGTAATAATAAACAATAAGCAGCGTAGTCCGCTACAGCAATACAATGTATAAAACTAAAGGACTCCTTCAGCACCAGGGCAGGGTGGTAGCCGGGTAAGAAGGCAGTCAACGAAAGCCAGGGGCATCCTGCACAAAAAATAGAACACCTAAATAATGTATAAACTGCCCCGAATTACTGAACCCTGATGCTTTCGGGAGTCTGCAGAAGCCCCCGGTGTGCTCACTGGGAACCGAAAGGTTAAAATATTCTGTATTTAGGGACCCGGATGTACACATTAGGAAACGCACACGTCGTGTCGCAATGAATGTCTTCCTAACAGGTTCACTTAGTAGAAGAGCCGTCAAAAAATACTCGTCAAAGAAGTCATCGGACTCACGGGTATCGATCATTTAATTTCTCTTCCATATACAACCACGACGATCGCCGGCCGCCGGCATCTCACTAATAACGGTGAAAAGATAAAATTGGCAGAACCGTGATAACCGGCTCACAGTACCGGTCGGCCATGCGGTGGCTTCAAAATTGAAATAAAAAGTAAAAAAATTGCAAGGTAAATTTTCTGCACCCAAAAAGTTGACCTGAAGGTCACCAAAAATATTTAAAAGTATTTGCTTTAAGAAACGCTCTCCAAAGGTCAAAGAAGGCATTTTTAGCATGGTTTAAACACGCCGAACGCTAACATTTTTTAAAAAAATTAAAAAAAAAAATAATTTAAATCTGTCACCGAGATCCATTCGCAGAAAACCAAAATTCTGCAAATAATCCCTCTGTATTCGGAGCCACTGAGCCTCCTAAGGGTGTCACCGGCCGGAAATCTGACGACCCTTATATCAGGTACAGTACTGACAGGTATCTGGCTTTCCCCCGGCTAGATTGTAAGCTCACAAGACCAGGGAACACTTCTCCTCGTTGCAGCAGTTTGTTATTGCGTGCACTTTTAAATTATTTTACAGACTCTGTTGTAACAGCGCTACGGAATCTGCAGGCGCTATATAAATGAATGCAATGTAAACTTGTTAGTGGTCTACGTGGCCGTCTTTTTTTTTTTAGCTTGTCGGACGCGTCGGGGACAGATCGGCTGTAAGAATAATATCTTGAAAGAAATGATCACATACCAGACACTTCCCAGAAACAGCTTTTATCGCCAGGAGTCCAGCTAGATCCCACACAGAACCAGGACACATGTGCTGCCTTCCACCGAGATTCTCCTGCTGGTATTGCATCAGCTGCAACGAGGCATCGGGGAAGCTCCGCCCTCTTAAAGCGACAGTAACATCAAAGGACTTCCAAACAAAGCTCTGTTGATACAAGCAGATACTACGTTACTCTTCAAATCCTGCACAGATAACTGAAACTGGAAGATAAGTTAACTGCATATTTTTTATATATTTTATACTATTTTTTTTAAATTTTTTTTTTTTTTTTCTTTTTACCTCTGTAAAGGACCAGAAATAATTATTGTGTTTTATATATATTATATATATATAATTATATATTTAATTGTATTTTTATCTTTTTCCTCTGTAAAGGACCAGAAATAATTATTGTGTTTTATTATATATATATATATATATATATATATATATATATATATATATATATATATACCGTATATACACTTAATTATATTTATATATTTAATTTTTATAGAATTTTAGGAAAAAAATATTGAAGCATATATTGTTCTTTCAGATTGCTGCATTAAAAAGGGGCGTACCAAGAATACCAAGGCATGCAGATTTTATACGAAAATATAAAAATAAGAATGTATCATCACGGAAAGGTTTTATACGCTATGTTTATTAATGTATATTTGTTAATATTTGTGTTATAAATATGTCATATTTTATTATAGTTCTTTTATATTTGTAATATATTTTTAATATATTTGTCAATGAAAATGGGGAAGAAAAAATATTTGCAGCTTGGAAAATCTCGAACCCTTAGTCCGCAGCTCACCCCATTAAAATCTAATTACCACCCTGGCTGACCCAATTGCACAACAAGATTGCAACCCCTGACACCCTCAGGCATCCAGAAGCCAAACCTTTAAGAGACTGAAGGATGCCACCTCCTGGCACTCAGAAAGTTAGTTATTATTAGATCGCTGGCACAGAAAGGGTTAACCGTCACCAGTTATTCTGCATGGCACCAACAAGGGTTTTAAATATGGCATGTGAGACGCGCGGCATTACAGGGTGCTGCCGAGTAACCTTCATCTGACCTCCAGGCGGCGGGGAGGTTATCGTGTCTGGAACGGGATAAGAGATGGGAATGCCGATGGCATTAAAAGGGAAATTCATTTTTAATCAGAATCTAGAATTAGAAGAATATTGGAGAGATGAGATAATGAGCTGCTTGCGTGGCAGACTCAAGAACACGTAAAGAGAGATGGAAAGAGCGGGCAGCGAGGGCATCCTGCGAGCTCCCACAATGCACTACTCCAGTAAGCGGGCAGCGAGGGCATCCTGCGAGCTCCCACAATGCACTACTCCAGTAAGCGGGCAGCGAGGGCATCCTGCGAGCTCCCATAATGCACTACTCCAGTAAGCGGACAGCAACGGTATCCTGTGAGCTCCCACAATGCACTACTCCAGTAAGCGGGCAGCGAGGGCATCCTGCGAGCTCCCACAATGCACTACTCCAGTAAGCGGGCAGCGAGGGCATCCTGCGAGCTCCCCCTCTGCCAGATCAGTGCCTGGTTTTATATATTTAAACATACATGGGATAGACATACGGCTCCCGAATCTAAGACGAGACCAACGACTGATTAAGGTCTGAGTCTACAGCAGGAGAAACGGGCGACTAGATGAAGAAGAGACCTCTGAGGTCCCAAAAGCTTACGTAACTCTACATCCTTGCAAAATTCATTCTTCTTTGCAAACCTTTCATGCCTGCGACAACGTAACAGAACGAAACACAGTTCAAAAACCGACCCTAGGGAGCAGCATAACATATCTCTATTAAAAAATATCATTTACAGGCATTATAGGTGTAAAAGGGGTTAAAGCGACCTGCCCTAAGGAAACAACATCTGGCCCGCTGAAGTCACAGCACAGAAGGGACAGACGGAGACTTTTATTTAAATACAATGCAGCCCCCCTGAAGCCCACATCAAAGGGCAGCCGCCCCGCTGTAAATAGCGTATTGCATTGTCTGTTCGTAAATAACCTCTGATAAGATCCGTAAAAGAAACCTGAAGCTTTTGTTTGGTTGTGAGGCTTTTTGATCTTACATTGTAAACGTGATGTCATCGTCCGTCTCCCCCAATACCTGGCAGATACTCCGTTACTCCTCAAATCCTGCACCGATACCTGAAACTGGAACGCAATTTAATATTTTTATATATTTTATACTATATATTTTATTTTATCCCCCCCCCCGTAAAAGGACCAGAATGAATGATTGTGTTTTATTATATACATATATATATATATGCACACACACATACATTTACCCCCTAGACGAAGGCGTGTCGGCACCTGGAATCCCCCTTTCCCAAATATATCCCATTTCCGACAATTATGTCATCAGAACCCACATTTTGGAAAACTTAAAAATAAAAAAAAAATATGGTCCAATAATTTGGCTATTCATGTAGCCTTTATATTTGGATATATGACGGAAACTCCACTACTGCATGTGTTGGCGTGATGGCCGGCACAATGTATAGGTTAAAACTCATGCACATTATATTGCTTTCCGTTAATTAAAAATAAATAAAAATAAATATATAAAAAAAAAATCAAGGAGCCTGCACTGCAAAAGCACAGGAAATATAACCCCTTCCGTGCCGTACCAGAGAGCGTCCAGCGAGGAGGGCCATAGGGAGACGTTGCTTTACCCTATTCTCCGGCACACAAAGAGTTAAATCTAATCTCGCTGCCAAATCATTCAAATTCAATATTATATAACTCCGGCTACAGCGATATAATAATTCCGCCCCTTCTGTGAAGTGGCCAAAAACCTCCCTCTCCTTGCCCCGGGGGTAGATTTTAATGACATGAAACTATGCCAAGCATTTCATTTAATGCGTAAGGCTAGGTAGAGTGCGCTACGGAATCTGCAGGCGCTATATCGAGAACTGCTATGTAGCGTAGAGTTAAATCCAATTTAAATGTTATTTTCCTTGCTACGCGTCACGGCCTAGCAGCGGCACTCTGGAGGAACTGTAAGCGTGGCAGCGGAGATAACTGAGATGTAACATAAGGAAGTCCTACTTTACTGACAGGGTAGTTGATAAGCGGAACAGCCTCCCAGCAGACGTGGTAGAGGCCCAACACGTAAAGCCATTCCATGAATTAAACAGAAGCTGGAATTTATTGAACCGCAACTCAAAGAGGCAGCTAGGATTAGAAACAAGGCTCAGCCTTATGCATTTCGCTCCTATAAATAAATGCCCCCCCACTGTGCAAAATGCCCCCTCATAAAACTCCCCCACCCCCGCAAAACTCCCCCCTTTGCAAATGCCTCAGCTGAGGCTTTTTTCTTGTCATTCTGGGAGCTCCCAGGCTCCGAGGGGGAGTGGCTTCCTGAGGGGCAGGATTTTTGCCACATGTGGGTGGAGCTATTACTGTACAACACCTTAAATCTGTATATGGGTGGGAGGGGAATCGGACAGGAAGTGGGCGTGCCTGAACGCAGCTGCCTCCACCTGGAGATTTGGCCTCTCAGGGCCAGGTATGTTAATACCCCGGGGCACGGGGCACCCATGGTCCGTATCTGCCAAATAAATCCCGTTTCTGAGCTCTCAGTATGACGGCGGTCACTATATATTATATAACTAACGAGGACTCCTATAATGGGGCGCTACTCTCTTAATGGGGTAACTGTCTCTTTAAGATGTGGTCGTCTCGCTGCCATGTCTCAGGCTGGCATGTGTTAGGACACATTACCCGTCGGCGCTGTCGGCGCCAAGATACAGATTACGATGCAAATATTTGCGAGTAATCCATCTGTTGGGATTCATTCAAGGTACAAGGTGTCCTCCTCATTAGTCCTCCCCGGGCTCCCCGCAGCCCGATCCGTAGCTGCGCAAAGCAGAGCCGTCGGATCTTATAAAACACTCCTCTGGGGCCAAACACTCAGCAAGTGCCTTGTTGCCTCTAGTCAGGGCCAGACTGGGGAAGGCGAGGCGGCTCTGGCCCTTTAAGGCCAGCGGCTGCCTGGTGACCCAAGTGCGGCCACTGATCGGGGTGAATGTGTGGCTCCGCCGGCCAGCAGCCAGCAGCCCACAAGGCATTTGCCCTGCTTGCCAGTTGGCCAGTCCGCCCGCAGGACGGCTGCAGAAAGAAAAGTGGAAAAAATGATATAATAATATAATTATTATTAATAGATTAATAATAAATAAATATTAATATATTAATAATAATCTATCATATCTCTCTAGCATATAATAGATTGCAAGCTTTTAAAGCCCGAGATAATGTGCCTGAAGAAGAGACCTAAATAGTCTTAGAAGCTTGCAATCTAATAGCCAGTGAAGGTAACATCCTCACTAAATTGACCATAAGCATTAACCCAAGCTTTCATGACCTCAGAGGTCTCTTCTTCATCTGTTCACTGGCTACTTACCACTCGTTCTAGCAGAAAAATGGAATAATATTTGTAAATCACATAAAAAATATGTTTTCACGTGAAAAAAAGGACTACTATGTAAGATAAGATAACAATAACGTGATTAATAACCATTATTATTATTATTATTACTATTTTAGGATTCATTTTAGAAACTGCTGAGAAGTTTACATCTGAAGAAGAGACTTTTGAGGTTGTGATTCTACAACTTCCCAGACTTATTCGGTCTTGCATCAAAAACCTAAAATTTCCAGCTACTTATGAACTATTTCTATGATATGCCGTAAAAGCAGAGAATTGGACGTTTTAATACATGGCGATGCTTACATTTCATTCTTATGAAAGAAAAAAAGTAATTTTACAGAAAAAAAATAACATTTCCGTACTCTTGGACAAATCCTTCCTTATTTTTGTTCCAGGGAATGTCATTCAGTGAGATGGAACCATCGTGGCTTGCAAACTGTTGTAAGACTGCAGCTCCTATCATCCTCAGCCTCAGACTTTGCACCAAAGCATTACTGAGACAGCAGGGATCAGTGTCTGGGTATCACAGCCAATGTATGGATTTCACCCTTTACTCGCGTAAAAAGGTCCGGGGACTACAATTCCCATCATCCTCAGCCAACGATGGCAGCTGTAGTCCAGAACATTTAAAGTCATTATATATATATATATATATATATTCAATCAACCACCCACAGTTAGTGCCCCAGAGGGGGTAAATCTCTTACTGATTACTCCCCCTAAGCCAATGCTGCTGTAATATGCCATCACCCATAGTAACTGCCCCAGAGGGGGTAAATCACCGATCACTCCCCCTAAGCCAATGCTGCTGTAATATGCCATCACCCATAGTAACTGCCCCAGAGGGGGTAAATCACCGATCACTCTCCCTAAACCAATGCTGCTGTAATATGCCATCACCCATAGTAACTGCCCCAGAGGGGGTAAATCTCTTACTGATCACCCCCCCTAAGCCATTGCTGCTCACCTGCTGCCAGCAGTATCTCCAGCCATATGTGCCACGTGTATGCGAGCTGGCACTTTAACTGCAGGCTGTGGCCACGCCCCCAGAAAGTTGTAACCCCACCCCTCTCCATCAGTTTTCCCAAAAAAGCTAGGAATTTTGGCAACAGATTATGCACTAAACATGCAGTTTCTACACAGAGAATGTTTCTTCGATCTACGAATATTTTTAAATGCAAAACACACAATTCTTATAAATTATCTCACAGAGAAATCTATTTCCATAATAATAACAAAAAACGTTACTTTGTATCCTAGAAACATAAACATAGAATTTGCTATCTAGTAGCCTGCTGTTAAGACTCAAACCTTATTCAGTGTTTAGTCTGATTCCGGAGACATCCGCCTGTCCCGTGTATGTTTAAATCCCCCTTGTTTTTAATCTCTACCACCTCTGCTGGGGAGCTGTTCCACTTATCTACAGTAAAAATCATTAGTAAAAATCATTAGTGCACATTTCAAATGGGCAAAGTGAGCAGGTTTTAGAAGGTACGCTAGGGCCTGTGAATTTTGTGAATTACAGGTGAGGGCATGTGGCAAGTGGGCATGGGTTGTTATGGGGTGTGGCAAGCGGGCGTGGCTCTACCTAGGTTGTATATGTGCCCTCGCGACCTATTTATGTATCTGAGTGAGGCGTTTTGAATAAAATGTATAAGCTATTTACCGATACATATTTTAGGGCTACAGAACCCTGTGATACCCTCATTCCTAAACATTCTGAGCTGGGCAGATGGGCATCAGGGGAGGAAAAAGGGGCACAGCAAAATTTTTTCACATTATTTGTGCAGCTATGTTTTTTTATTTCATTTTTTTCGTATTATTTTGGTTTACCTGAACACGTGGACATATCAGATGGTTAAAAACTCTCATTGATTTATATTGAGGGCATAAGGCA
The DNA here is from genome assembly GCF_027358695.1 of Spea bombifrons. Taxonomy (NCBI): domain Eukaryota; kingdom Metazoa; phylum Chordata; class Amphibia; order Anura; family Pelobatidae; genus Spea; species Spea bombifrons. The sequence continues at coordinate 29,000,628 of NC_071098.1, forward strand.
CATGGTCCAGCCCAGAGCATGGCAGACGGACCACAAGCAGGGCACAGGGATAATGCCAATGACCCCCTTGGGTGATCAGGCTCCCTGTAGCGCTATGGTTCGATAGGCCAGTTAAAAAGGAGATCACAGATCTCCCCAACTAGCCCATTAACACTATAAAAGCCAGTGCCAGTCACTCCGCAGTAAGGACAGTGGCGCAGAGGGGGTGGCTGGGCAGCGCTGATCAGGCAGCTGCACCTGTTCCTTTCTGGCATCCGCCCCATTGACATGGACACTATATTTACTTAACAACACAACCCCGGGAATGGATTGCAGAGAGTGGGTGTGCAAACATGTACCACTGCCCCTGAAAGTCAAAGTTCATTCCCTAAACATGTAATGGCACAAGGCTGCCACCAGATGGCACCAGACCAGAGCTCATTGCAGATACTGGATTTGCCACTGAGAGGCGCATCATCTGGGGCAGCAGAGCTGGAATAACTACAGAGCGCTACAGACCCCCATTTCTGTGAATTAACTGTAAATATGACGGGCCCCTTTTCACAGTTTACCTAGGGCAAGATGCCCATGGGGCAGCTATGCATGTTGCATATCACCTGATCAGGTCAGGTATTCCAAAGATATTCTGTAGGATGAAATATACAATTGATCTGTCCTATCACGGGTTAATGTTCCCCAACTGACTGACGTCAACAAGCATGCCCAGGAATTAAAAATAAATATTTTTATAATAAAAGGGCCACATAGTGAGAAATAAACTTGATTTTGCCTGAGATATCCCATTGTACAGCGCCATGGAATATGATGGCGCTATATAAAACAATAAATAATAATAATAATAGATATTAATAGAATTTAAATGATTTTAAATGTGAACTAAACCTTTTGTGTTCGATATGAAGCTTCATTGTCCTTTTAAAGTAAGGGACTCTATAGATCAATCATGATTTATGCCACATTCCTTCCAATCCATAATGATCGCAATCAGAAATTAATTTTATATTAACGTCTAGATCTGTGTCGGCTTGCAGCAAGTCGTTTCTAACACTAGGTGGCGCTCTTGCCACAACTTTCCCTTAAATATATACATTTTTCTCTTTCCAAAATTAAAATTTAGTAAATTTATCACAGCTATCGTGGGCACTAATAAATAAAGGATTGTCATTTTGCACAAATATAGTAGCCGTACTAAACATTGCACATTTATATTACGTAAAAATGAAGAACAGATCGGTTTATCGAAGATATGTGTCTTTTTCTATAAAAACTGCACTGATCTTATCAAATATTAGCTAAAAAACACCCAAAAAATGATCAACTTTAAAGGCAAAATCGAGCAGCTTTTTATGGTGATTTCTCCAAGTTTTACACTTTCCTGATCCACAATTGCGCCAGATTTGCCCCCAGAAAGTTTACTAGGGATTATTCACTATCCCATGAGTTGCATTGAGCCGAACAATTTTTCTTGAGTGAAAAAAAGCATAATTCAGTTAATTATTTGCGATCAACTTACCAATTTAGTTAACCAGGAAGAGCTTGGCCCAACTTGCAAGATGAACCTACTAGGGTTCTTCATATAGCTGGAGGTAAGGTGAGGATCGAATCCAGAAAGAAGAAGGCTGAGGCTGGCTTGGCTCCGGCTCTGCTGCGGTCTGGCTTGGCTCCGGCTCTGCTTCGGTCTGGCTTGAACCTTTTCAAGTCTTTGTCACGTTGGGTGAGCTTGTAGAATGATGGAGTCCACCTGATAGATCTTCAGCTGTTTTTGAACGATACCTCCCGTGATAACCAGCGATGGACAGATAGATGGACCTGGTCCATTCCATTATAAAATCATTCTCGTTCTTGTCATTTGGTTTAAAAGTAATGGATTATTTAACTCTCGGAAGCTGAGATCTATGTCAATGAGCTGGGGGAATTAGTACATTTGATCAAATTTAATCTAATTTAAACCTCCTGTTCTCCTCCGGACCAGCAGCTTGCCTGAACCAACCATCAACAGTCAGCAACTTAAAAAGAGAGTTTACTTGTATAGCATTTACCGAGGTAGGATGGCTTTTCTCATGGTATCCATATAATTTTAATAAATTTTTACTTTTAATCTGTAAACATTATTACTGGGGTTTGGGGAAAGGACCTTTCTCCCGCTCTTTAAATAGTGATTAGGACCACAGTAAAACCCATGACTGTAAATGTTCATGGTCCATCTCAGAATCAGATTTATGTGCTTGCAATGATTTCAATTCACAATATTCTGCACGATAAATGTATATTCTTAGCTTTATGGAAAACGTAAACGTGTGACCAGCAGAGAAAGGGTGCAACTCAACGTTAGCTTTTGTATCGCCTCTCCTGGATACCCTTCCAAGGAGACAGTCAATGCTTTGTCACATGGGTGGTCATTTAGAAGGCAGACACTATGTCACCACTGGTCACAAGTGATACTTAAGACCGCGTGGATATTTATACCCCATGCTGATGTATATAATTACGTGACCTGGTATGTCTCATTACTTGGTAGACCTTTGTATGTTCCTTGCGCTCTCTTGACAATGCACAAAATATAGCCGAGACTGGGGAAAATATAAATGTGCTTTGTCTGGGTGTATCTGAACCTGACCGACTGGGATAGACGGTCGGAAAAAGCCACAAAAAGGTGCTGTGAGATGGAACAGACAATGAAAGATGACAAAAAGCCTGAAGATGTGCGTGGCGATGGAATATCTGTCTCGTTTGTCTCCGCTGGACTTCAAGAGGGTCTATTTGTAGAGTTGTTCTCAAGCTGGAAAATTCCATCTTAATGTTTATATTCACAAAATAGAATTTGGTAGAACTTGATGGATGGTTTTCTATTATGAACATTGAGAGAGAAGCAGAATTAGAGGTTTAACACCTTCTCCTGGAGCTCCATCTTCATGCTTCTTCCATAGTTCTTTAGAGATCATCAAACAGTCTAAGGAAATGTCCTGCTGGTCTTCACATGTCCTCCACAGAAGTTACCACAATGATCAAAGATGGGGTCGTTGGTAGGAGGTGGTATCTTTTATTAGGCAAAAACTAAAAAAAATGTATGGGGTCCATAAGCTTTCAGGACTTCAGATGTCTCTTCTTCAGAGAGATCCAACTAAGTAGGGACGGTGGTCCTGTAGACTTTGTTTCAGTTGCACCTATTCAAGTGTTTCTCTACAAATGATGAATTAGACAATTGCCACCATCTTACAGTACCATGGATGGTCATCATTCTCCACTCCCGGCTGCTATGCTTTTTTATATTTACTTATAGACACAACTCCATATGAAAGGGTTTGGAGAAATTAGTCATCATCATCATCATCATCAGGGTCAGGACACCAACCCATAGTTACTCTAGAAGAGGCAACTGACGTGAGATCTCTGATCTCTCCTTCTGGCACCCCAAACTACAAAATTTGTGGACAACCTAATATATCCCTCTGTAAACATGTATGGGCAAGTAGATACTATTGGTGGTGTTGCGGTTCACCTTGAAGGACCATCGGTGGACCATAAACTACAATTTATAAACAAATGTTCTAGAACATCCACATAAATGTTGTAAGAATGAATCACAGACCTTTAATCATCAACACTAAACAGTGGGATATAAGTATTTATGGGTAAATATATGTTACGGTATTAGAACGACTGGTATGCATCGCAATCGCTCACACCGGCAACAAATATTTATACGACATTTCCCCCGCTGCCCACATCTCCTATCTGTAAGATTAATGGTTTCCTTAGTCCACTGTGACTCCTGGGGTAGCGGAATGATTTCGTTCCAGAATATTATGCTCCAGGAGATCGCACGATACATACACCCGGTAATAAAAATCAGCAATATGCATATGGTGGGAGACGGCGGAAATGAACAATATCCGAATTATTAACTGCGCCCTTGGGTAGGACCAGACCGACCGCTAGACTCTTGGAGGGTAAAGGTTTGGTGGGTCGGCCCTTGCCAGACACGCACATTTCTATTTCTTATTAGAAATCATTATTGTTATTTTTTATTAATTTTACAGAAATAAGGGCAGGGAAGTAGATGCAAGGAATATATTAAAATTATAATAATTAATATTAATTAATATTATCATGGAAAACATGGGTTACGAGCCAAAAGTGATCATTGTCAACCGGCGGTATGTTCCTACTAATTAGAACATTAGGTTGCTATGGTGATAAACGTTGCCAGGATCACTTTTATAGAAAATTTCAATTATGAACTTTTTTTTACTTTTTTTTAATTAAAGGACTGTTTATTGTTAAACCTCGTGTTTATAGAACTGTTCTGGAGTTAAGGGCTTGAGCGGATTTTATGGGCCATCAAATGTTTTTCAACTTTGTATAACTAAGTCACTGTGAGTCCCAAGGGGAACATCTAACGAACAATACCATTTTAAGTTGTTTTTGTGCTTTTTTTGATGCCAGCTTACGCCTCCGGAGACCCCCGTGCCTGGCATAGCTAATAATGGTGCTTCCCTTTGGCTAATTTACGTAAGTATGATTCCTTGAGGGATTCAACGGAGCCTTTGGAACTTTCCGTTCTATAGTAAGGCTTCTCCAACACCTTTCAGGCTGTCATTTGATACAAGTTGTAGAAAAAGTGGATTCTTTATACTCTGGGAATTAAAATGACCCAAAAAATTAAATTAAACTAAAAAAAAAAAAAAGCCAAGAGCTCCATTTTTAGAAGGTTCAAAAGTTGGGGCAGATTCTCAAGAAATACAATTTCCAAAAATCTGCCTGCCTAAATTTTTAAGAATTTTCTAAATTGTTAATTCTGCAGGTGAGAATAAACGTGATTTGGGCAAAAATGGCGATTGGTCTATAGGACTGCTATAAGTGTTAATATTATTCATTAAGCTCTAACATATTCCACGGCGCTGTACAATTTAAATATGGGGTGTAAGTATGTAACACCATCAAACAGTCTGTCGCTAACTCTTACAGGTTAGAACAAGCTAAATTTTGGGTTAATTTATTGGAAATTTAGTACAACTCACTGGTGGCAGAAGTGGGATTGCTCAATGAAATCACCAGGAGAATCTCTTAACTTCCTCTCAATAACAAGTTTGTGACGACTGCCACAATATTATATCAGATTTATTCAGTTTTTTTTTGTGATTTACATTTAAGATTTATAACCCAGCCACTAATAATAATAAAAAAAACATATAAAATATAATGATCTCTTATATAACTTTTTATTTTAGGTTTTTAAAAATATATGTATATTTAACAAAATTATTTTCTCAAAAAAGTAAACATGGTAAATATTTCAAATGCAAAAAAAGGCAAATATTTTAATTTTTTTATTTTTTTTCAGTTGTCCAAAATTATTATTTAATTTTACTATTTATTTCAAGTCATTCATGTGACTTTAGCGCCTGTGTATATTTGTGATATTACGATACCCAGCTGAGGGCACTAAAGTGCATCTATTCAACACTACGCAGCTTTCCCACATACTAGGAACCCTAGGTAATAAACATTGAGATTTAAAGTACATCTGGAGTTCCGGACAATGGCCCGCGGTAGCTCTGTGTTTACAAGCAGACCACATCTGTTCCAACTTATATAACAATGGGACGGTCACAATGCCAAGGCCAATATTTTGACTGATTGAGGGCTGATAAGCGGCACAAAACAAAAAAAAAAACAGCAATTGTTGGAGAAAGTATGAGATTAAGAGAAAAATACATGCAAACAATGCCATTAAAGAGAGAAGAATCAGGTGCTTTTCCTAGTGAAATATGTCTTCATGTGGATGTCCCATCTACCCTCTGACCTCAGGAGCTGCCATGAGCCTTTTTTAAATACCTCCCTTTAGGATACGTCCGTGACCCCATCATGCGTGGTCATGGGTCATCTCAATACATATGTGTTCCTCAAATCTCTAACCGGTTATCTGATCGATGACATCATAATGATGATATAACTCCATTAAAGACTCAAGAAGTCATAGAAGTCGTAGTGAGAAACAGGCGACGTTCTTGAGAACTTGGACGTTTGAATGCACCTCCATCAACCAGCTGATTTTATAGATATATTTGTAATATGAATTATATATATAGATATATTTGTAATATGAATTATATATATATATAGAGAGAGAGAGAGAGATAGATATTTGCTAAAGCGCCACCATATACCCAAAAGGGCCTGCAACGGATATTGAAATATGAAAATGAATTTATTAATTTAGCCTTCAAATAGACTTTTTTTGTCTGGAATAACCATCTGTGAAATGTTAAAGTTAACAAACAAATCCTGTGACCTTTTACTAGAAGTTTATTTAGCGCTGATAACATACAAGTTGTTCACAAACCAGACCAGAACGGTTAAGTTGGTCACTTCCTGCCGGCAGCCAGCTCACTTCCTGTCACTTCTCCTTGTTTTACATCTTGAACATTTTGGCATGAGCCGAAGTATTTATTATTGGAGGAAAGTGTGTTGCCTGAGATGGAAGATAACGCGAGTCACGAGATAAACATAGCATTGTGAATATTAGGAGTAGGTCCCAACCATTACGACAAGCTTTTCTTTAGATATTCCCAAAAAAAGAGTCAGAAAATGTGATCATTTATTATAGTTTTTTTTTTACTTTCTTTTTCAACTTTTTTTTTTTACTCCTCAGCTCTCCCCGGGAAAGTTTTTTCGCTCGGTATTTGAATCCACCGTCCCAAGAGATTCCATTTGGCAGCCATGAGGAATTTAGTTGTCCCATCATGTCGATAATAAAAAAAACTTAGTCGAACTTAGTCGCTTCTGAAAGCGAGCCGTCTCCAGCGTCCGTGCCCCGGGAACTCTGCACAAAAGAATGCTGTCGGGAATTCGACTTACGACAGAACATATTAACCGTCTGTAACTAGGATTCCCCTTCCCGACGTCTGATGGGAAAGGCGGCTCTCGGGACGTAGACCCTCACTGTAATGGGTCGGAGGGATTAGACAAGCTTAAATCTCCTTCAACGGCCATTAAAAAAATTCTGGAAAAAAAATAAATATTATAAGTCGTCTTCGTAATACACGGCGTCTCCGGATATTGTGCAAGTTCGGGGTTATTTTCTCCACCTGCTTCCAGGACCCTCTCTCTACAAACCCGTCAGCTTTCGTCTTATTTACTTCCTGTAGTTCCTCTCTTATCATTGTTGTTTGTCCCGCTGTATATATTAAAGTAGAGAAGTATTTTTTCCTGTTAAGTCATTCGCAGCTGTTCGAAGGAGGGAGGTCCAAGGTCGCGCAGAAATTTTCATAACCAGCGCTTTATACAATTCACTCCTTCCTCTAATGTCCCCCCCGGGATTTATTATAGTGGAATATTCCATTAAAATACCATAACGACTCATTGTATTAATTGCTTTGCCCGCTCACGAGTTGCCAAGAATACAAAATAATTTTTTTACATTTTTTTTAATATTTTTTTTGGGGGGGGGTGTAGTCATTTTGCTTAAATCCCATTTCAGGATTTGGGATTTTTTTTTTGGAAATAGTAAAAAAATAAAATTACGGTAAGAAAAATAATCTAACTGGACAGATGTGGCCATCATAATCAGACAGTGCAAGTAGGTGTTCCATCTCGTGTCTAGTTCCGTTGACAATATGTGCCATAATAACACCAAAGTTCATCTCAGAGGTGAAATTTTCATCCAGAAACCAAAAAAGATGTCCCAATCCTCTTACTGGTATGCCATTTTAAAGAATCAAAACATGTCAGCTCATCGAACATGACTTAGGAAGTTCGGCCCTATGAATAGCCGGCTCGCGCGATCCACTGAAAATGTTTCCGTCAACATCCTACAGACCTTGAAAGAGAGGGGATACCAGAAATAGACTGGGAGAACGATCGTCCATTCTGCCTGCTCGTGAGAGCTAAAATAAGCCTCTTAAAATGGAACAAAGGGGGGACATTTCTTTCTGACATACTATTGTGGCCTCATGGGAACAATTCTGCGGAATTATCATGTTTCCACCATGTCATTATGAGCAGGAAATGCCCTTTATACAGGTATTCTGGCTGGTTTTTATTGTCAAAGCTGCTTTACAATCTAAAGATCCTGTGCCACAATCCTTTTGTCCTATACCGCAGGACACCATAAAGTTCCCATGTTACCTATCAGTGAACAAAGACTTTGGTTGGGATGACGATGACTTTGGGTGGTAGTAACACGAGTACAGACCATTTACCCAAAACAAAATTAGAATAATAAAACGTTCCTTCTACTAGCCCATATTGACCAACCAGCCTAAACCCCCTAAAGATCTCTGCGATATACCTGCCTAAGCGACAGTCTGAAGTATTCTTTATGGGCCTTCCAAGGAATTGTCCTCTTCTGTCTTAAAACAAACATTCCGTCCTGGTTATTGGAAAGAGATTGTGGCGGTGAAGTCACATGAGGCTTCTCCCGAGAGGTGACATTGCATGTTATCTCATGTTCGGTTACATTAAACTTGATCCTCTGCACACCGTGGCTTAATGCCCAGTTTGTTCATGTGCCATGGTGGCATGTTTGGAAATTGGTTGAAAGAGCCACTATGTGGACCATGAAAGAATCAAAAAGTTCTTCTCCTTTACCTGTCGCTCTTTACCTTTCTTTGCCATGGTTTCCAAGTCAAGGACACAAAGGTGTCAAATTTTTGATTATTACATATACCGATTATGGAACTAGCTTTATAACTTTATACATATACTCTCTGTGTGTCGTTATCTGCCCTCCAAGACTGTATTGAATATTATTCCGCTAGATTAGAACTCATTCCTAGAACTAAGGAAACATCTATTTATGTTCAAGGACCAATTCCGCGCTCTCGTTTCAAACAAAAGCCATCAGACCTCAGATGGAACAATGCAGGAAGGATACAACATTTTTACGTATCAGAAAAATGCAGAAAGGAATGCAGCGTGCTTCCCCTAATTTGATTTAAATTAATCATATTAGACGTAAAATATCTAGGTGAATTCCAGACACAGCTGTATGAGTGAACGGCGGCCATGTTTTCTTGTTCAACCTTTGATTCCTTCTAAAGTGTACCTAACATCATTTGTATAAAAGGAAACCCACCAATAAATTGTATCTACGCAAGATGGCCTACACTCATAAGTGACCCTACCAAGGTGGCAGATAAGACCGAACACCAAGAAAGCCAATGAAACAGGCATTTGAGCCAGCCCATTGGCGCCTACCCCATGTCCTTTCATTAATCAGGGCTCACTCCTTTGGACCCTGCTCTATCGAGGTGTGTTATTCTGTGAAGATATGTTCTTCTCTTCCAGGTTGACCTTGATGTTGCGTTCCATCTTCTCAGCCAACAAGGATCTATTCACTATGCATACAACTGGTCAAAGATGAACGTAAAAGTTAATAAAAATGATTTATTGAGTATTGTCTACACACTTTCCATGGTCGCCCTTCGAGGTCCATTAGATTCGCTCAGGAGATACTGAATCAGTAGGCTTCCCCCAAGTTGAGATTCGAAGCGTCCATTAGTGGGACAACCCAGGAGATTCCTCTTAGTAAACCGTGAAGTCTTCAGGCTCAGAGTTACATTGTATCTCAGATAAGATTCAGATTTCTGTTGATATTCCACAAGGTTGGTAACGCATCTTGCCCTAAATGTCAGTTCCTGCCTTAGAGACTTTCCTACCAGTCTTTTCCTGCAGAGAAACTATACGATAACGACATGGCAAGAGCTATTCTGATATGTATAATCTTTATCAGAAACACTTTTTCCTGATACGATTGTTCCTTTACTTCCTCTTCTTCGCGTTGCTCCTCTGAACAAAGGTCTTGTCTATTTTAGACCTTTGCGACAGATGCAAGGAATATGTTTTCTCAAAACGTCTGACCTTTCATATTCGCTTCATTATCAGCGTTTCTGCCTTTCCCACCATAGCAGCTGCCGAGGTGAATTCATTAGCGAGCGCTTCTGATAAACCATTTTAATTTTACTTCCTCTGGCAATTCATGCATTTTCCAAATAAATGCTACAGATTAGCGTCAAGGGCATTAAAAACAACTCAATTATCGGAAATCCAGTTAGCAGCAGAACACTGAACAAAAGATGTTCCTGAAGGAAGATTATAAAGTGTGGCTGTAACTGGTTAGATTTGCTGGTAAGACTTTTTTTTTTTTGTAAAACTTAAGAGTAGCTGGACAAATATTTGCTTTTATGCCCAAAAATGTAGAAATATAAAGAGGTAGTCTTAACAATCCAGTTGGACCAAAACTAGCCCCAAGACTGGCAACGTTCATCTCAGGCTGTTCACTGTTCAGTTATGACCTCTAAGGTCCAACTCGTACCTCGTGGTGGGAAAACCCACCTGGTTCCCTTAATAGCTCCACCAACCTTGATAAAAAAAAAAATCTAAATCGAGTTTCTGAAAGTTGCAGAATTAGATATTATGGTTTTTCATCCATACTGAAGTAAACCAAGGAATCGTATGATATTGAAGCAGTAAGAACACTCTGTTGGATACAAAGTATGGAGAAGACAACCAAACGTTCTTCACAAGGTCTTCTAACACGAATATATTCTTCTCCAGTTCAATCGCATATACAGAGATGGCCTGGACTGCAGATAACAAAGTGGCGCCGGCACTTTAAGGCCGGTGGCCACCTAATGGCGTAGGTGCAGCTGATGGCTGGATGTGACAGGCCGCACGCTATGTTTTTCTGCGTTATATCCAGACAGCACTCGATGTTCCGCTGGAGTGGCGGATCTGGTCTTGCATGGGGCGCTGTTGGCCACCAGCCCACCGGGCATTTGCTGGGTCTGCCAGATGGCCGTGCCGGGCCTGGAGATGGGCGAATCCCTTACAGCTGTACGGTTCTGCATGATGTTACATCCCCAGACTGTGACAATGGACCTGTAAGAGAATTTCTTTTTTGGAACGTAGGGTAAGGAAGATATTGTATAAAGTAATCATTTCTTCTTCATTTCCTTATGTAGCTGAATCAGTTGGTCCTTCGGGAGTCTGGCCCCGTTATAGCTTTACCCAACGTGACCCCTGTTTCCCGGTCCTGCAGCATCCGTATATACGATATAATTAAACATATCTTATGTCTGTAAGATTATGGCAAAATATTAATAAATAATATCATATCTATCAGTAGAAGGATTCCTGAACGCCTGGTTTTATTTTTGCACATCGGGTTTTTTTTTAAGTTTGGTAAATAATTCTCACAATGCTGCGATTCAGGGATGCTGAGCAGGAACGTTACCCTTATAGCTGCTCTTTTGACTTAGGGTTCTGACAGGGGTGCAATTTCACCAGCCGCAAGTTTCTATTTCCATCGATCGATGTTGCCAAGAAAACGGTAATAATAGTTCATTTTTTTCTTATAATTTTCTCTTTATTTTTAACCCTTTTTACTTACTTCTGGGAAATATGTCATTAAGAAAAAGTAAACCTGTATATCGGACCAGGACCCGGCAGTTTCAAAGAACATTTGTTGCTTGATTTAGACTTTGCTCCCCGATTATTATTATTATTTATTGTTTTATATAGCGCCATCAAATTCTGTAGCGCTGTACAATGGCCATATTCTACATGGCCAATCACAGCCATAGTATTGGTAATGTAGCTTAAAAAAAGTACTAGTAGAAACAAAATGAAGACATTTTGGCCAGTCCCATAGATGAGATAAACTAGCAATTTCCAAAAGGCATAGTCAGAAAGCCAACTGATGCAGCACAGAAAGGATCCAGTTAGGGTCATCTAAAGGACATAGCTTTAAGAGATGGCCATATGTTCAATTGATATTACACACTTCAATTGATATAACACACTTTACATAAAACCCAATTTCTTTAAATCATTCTAGTGGACTCATACATTCCAGTCTCACCAACAGGTAGCCCCTCACTGAACTTTTCTATAATTATTAAGCAATATTCCCACGTCAGCTGACAAGGCCTATGGGCAAGGGAAGCATATGCAATATGTGTTGCGGTGCCTTGAAGAACACGACGGACTCATATCTCACCTCCGGTAAACACCCAATGCTTTCATAAAATAGTTCAAGACTATGGATATTTTCTTCTCTTTCATGTTCATTAGTGTTGGGAATTTTTTATATTCTTAATAGTCTTTACTGTGAATCGAAACAAAACACCAATAAAAAAAAAAATCTATTCTTTTCCCCGTAATAGAGCCCTCAAAATTAACTTTCATTGTTGTAAATAAAAAGGAAAACAGATCAGTGGGCTCAAGAAAAAAATAAATAAAATAAAAAAACACCGTGTGTGTCTGGCCAGACAATAAAACCTGGAAATAGAGTCTGTTGGCCGTATCCGTATCCTCCTGGGTTGGAAGGGAGAGAAGAACGTTTCTTGTAGACAAATACTGTAATGATGCGTTCTTGCCTACCGTGTTCATAAAACGTTCCATTAACTCAGGCTTAACTCTTACATCGTCACTTGGATACAATTTATCAAACATGTTTCCATCCTCCATGATGCTCATTCCACCCAATAACTTTCATATCATATGTGTCTTCAGAAATCCAATCAAAAATGGAGAGGAAATGATATAAATACAATATATATAAATAATAAAAAATACACTTTCCACAAAAGTAAAACCCCCCCCCAAAAAAAAGAATGAAATAAGGCGTCATCTGATATAAGATATATAGAAGTATATATATATATATATAGGTATTTTCCATATAGTCAATGATTGGAGGAAAGGAGGAAAAAATGAACGATAAGATTATGGAGCTCTGTGCCGTCAACACCTCGCAAACTTTTCCCAAATCCTACATTTTATAGTTCTATACGTTATATAAACCCACATCATGGCGCTACACATTAAAATAAGTGATTTATTGTATTACAATTCCCCGTTATGGGAGCAGCCATCTTAACTTCCTGTCCTGAGGATTTGCAAGATGGTGGCCGCGGAGAGGGCAGCGCTAAACATTATCTATATTTTATCACTAATTTCCGTAAATATTCTAAATAACTATATTCTAATAATTTTCTACTATAATATTTTTATTTAATATTAGTTAGAAAAAGCCGCTGCATAAAGGGTTTTTTTCCTCAGTAACAGAATAATAAATATTATCTGCTTCATTCCAAAGGAAGCTGTTTTGATGAATCATGAATAGATCGCAATCAAAAAAACAAACTAATTTAAAAAAAAAAAAGATACGTGACAAAAGAAAACAGGGAAATATCCTGCAACGAAGGGTTGAAAGGACAATAATGACGGAGTATATTTAGATTGGCGAGTGAGGGACGTGACCGTTTAAATGCAAGCTCATTTCATTCAGCGCTGAGGTCTGATTCATTCAGACGCTGACAGTATTAAGGATAAAAAAACAAACAGAGACGTGAGGAACATGACAAAGGGATTTACGAGTCTCAAGAAGCAAAGCACAAGGTGAAGAACGATATAACCAATAGGGATGCCTGATATAGACAGACTGGTGAAGTCAACAATGGACTTTTTAATGGGGAGTCTAAAAGGGACGATGGGCTTTTTATCTTTTATCAAAGATATCAATCAATCAAATCGACGAGAGCGCTTTCCCTGTATGCGCACGGGGGGTCTGAACAGACCCCACACCGCCCATGGCGTTCACCCAGCCAGGACTGGAGGTGAATGGCGGCAAGTATATAACGTGCAGGGAGATGTGGTCGGCCAATCAGCTGGGGGACGGGGAAAGGAGCAAATACATATGAGGGGGATTCTGCAGAATCCTCCAAATGCATTTGACAGGGGGACACCAGGGACCACCCAGTTATCATAAAGCGTCCATTCAAAAATGGCAGAAAATTCCACCCCCTCTCAACACCATGAATAGTTTTGGAAGAAACAAGAGTTGAAGTTAAGCCACGTGCCTCATGATGTTGACGTTGCTTCACAAAGTAATTAGGGTAATCTCAGTCGCTATAATAGAAGTGAACAGATGTTCAAAGGTTCTTCACTACCTTGGCAGGCTCCGGCGTTCCAAAAAGAGGAAAAGTACTTAGCGGCTTTGTCAGTTGGTGCATTACATGGTGGCCCATTCTCCAGACCTGGTCCTACCATCTTGACCAAGGCTCTGCTAAATCAGAAGGAAGGATATATTTGCTCTAATTATAATTTTAGGGAGAACTTGCACCGAGACAAGTGGGATGATAAAGGAAATGTCATTGATACATTTAGTTGAGAATTTCTGACATGCATTCTCTTCTACAAGAAGCTGTTTCCTGAGATGCAGGCGCGAGCGAGCCAACACTTTTGGAAAAAAAAGGAAACCATCACTCAGACATTCCATTTACTGGCTAAGGTTTCCACTTTCCTATTAGAAAAAAAGATATTTATGCCATTAAAAAACATATATATGGCATTTTTGTTGATTAATGGGATTTACAGAAATTCCAGTCTTGACGTTCCTGTTGGTCCTCGTGGTTCCTCTTCGTCGAGGGAAATGCATTTTTATCTCTTGATCAATCGTAAAGATAATCATGTTCTATATAAAATCTAAAAGTTTATGAATACATATCCTATTCTCATTTCCTTCTTCTAATGATGTAATTATTAATAACGCTGCACAACCTAGTAGACAAAGCCAAGGTGATGGTGCACCGGCCTTATACAGAATGATGTCTTCATACTGGTTTACTTCATTGTGGGCTCGTTGGAACTGGGACACTGGGCATAAACCACAGATAGATGAGGTGGTTGACGTATAGGCTTGTAATTCAAAGACTCAACATGGACAAGCATGACCTTATGTAGTCCGATGCTGGGATGGAATGTTGGAGATGCAGTGCTGTTGTCCATGCTGTCGTTGTGTTGAAGGACACATTGATGGTTCCCCATAAGACGTTGCATGAGCAGACTTGGCAACAAGGATGAACTGTGTGGCTACGAAACCTAGAGAAAGTGGACACAGAATATGGGCAGAGCCAAGATCATGGCCTTTTTAGTAACTTCTTCGAAATACCACCTCCCAGTAGGGCCGAGGGGTAATCAAAGCCTAGTGGCCTCCTGGCCTCCTGTCTCACCGACCCATTTACAAACACATACACACATTTACCCCGAATCCATCTTGCTTCTTGCCCACATGTGGTTCGAGCTATCACATCACGTTTTAATAAAAAATATATATTTATTTCCATGATTGTTACTGCTACAATAAAAAAAATGTTGAAAAAAAAAATTGGTAAAAGGTGCTTCGAGGACCCGTAAATTCTTTGTTTACATGTTTTTCAATTTTGTGGTAGGGAGGAATATTTTAAAATGGCATTCCCATAGTGACTTGGTCAGATCTTAAGAATTAATACCCCGGGAGAAATATGCAGACAGATCACTAGTCTGGCTCTCGTGTAAACCCTTTCATTGCCGGAGGCTTGTATGGCTGGCCATCCAAGAATTCCAAAACTTTGTGGCAGTGAAAAGGTTAACGATTAGATAATAGATACGTTTACTACATTTTAGAAAACTTGGTAGCGCATGTGCTACTGTTGTTATTTATTGATTTACAGTATATAGCGCCATCATATTCTGTAGCGCTGTACAATGGGTAAACAGAACAAATTGCTGCATCGTATAACAATTGGGACTTAACAGAAACAAAAGTCGAAGATGGCCCTGGTCAAAGGAGCTTACAATCTAGATATCACTTTTAAGATGGTGCATAGTCCATGGAGCCAAACATGGTCTCGCGGTGAGTGAGTCTCTATTTCCCAAAACATTAGCAATTTACCAAATATGTTTTTTTTTGTGCGGCGTTATAATGGCTGATGGCCTCCCACCCCAGGTAAACCGAGCCCTACCTGTCAGATCGCGGCTCTTATTCACGTGAGTCATTTTGACGTTTCACAGAAAAAGTAATTATTGATAACACAATGTGAGGCATTAGGCCTCGGAGAGGGCTGTACGTGACAAGAGGCAGATCCACACTTTTTCAAAGAGGCTCCTGTTTTGTGGGTTTTTCCATTGTTATACATTTGTGCGATTTGACCTCGCGCTTTAAAGTTGCTGACGGCGCCAGGGCCATTGTAAGGCTACAGAGTAACACCAGGTCCCCGGTCTTCTACTTCTGGGGTCTACTGCGGTCACACTCCGCGAAGGGATACGTAGACCTTTCCTTCCTTGGTAAAACCAGCCTCTGAAGACAAAGAACCGATGAAGTCTTCAAGGTGAGAGCCAAAAGGTTGACCCACATCGCCCAACAAAAGGCCCGAGTCTTATTCACCCAACAGAAATCCTTTTCTTACTCTCCCTTCTTCTTGAGTATTAGGCACAGTTCCGGCCACCCCATCTCTAGAAGGATATTGACACCATGGAGAGAGTAAAGGACGACTAGGGAGTAAGGAGGACGACCGAAATGGTTAATGGTTTTCAGGATAAAAAATATCAAGAAACTAAGGGATCTCGATACGTCCGGCTTAGGGAGAGAAGAGAGCGTGGAGATGGGAGAGAGATATTTAAATACTTAAAGGGATTTAACAAAGTGCAGGAGGGGAGTTTAACTCAAAGGAGGAGAAATGTTGACCACAAGAGACCATCATGTAACTCTAGAGGGTCAGAGGCTTAGATGGAATTTAAATAAGTTCTTCTTTATTGGGAAGGTTGTAGATAAGTGGAACAGCCTCCCAGCAGCAGTGAGGGGACTTAAACATGCATGGGATAGGCATATGGCTCCTGAATCTAAGACGAGACCAACGGCCGTCTTTAAACCAGGAGAAACAGGCAGACTAGACGGGCCAAATGGGGCTCATCTACGTTTCTATGTAGACATCCCAAGACAAAGTTCAGGTACTTGGTGACCCTACTAACATTGTCACGACACCCAAACTCTCATATACGCTTAATCTGCAACCTTTCCTTCGCTGTCTGCTTTCCTTTCATCCGATATCCTTCTGTCTGTGCCTTAAGGAGATTCCCAATGGATTTAATTTAAAACCTAAGAATCATCGGCAACGTGAACAGACTCATACATAACAGCCAAAGACCTTGGGTAAGGTCCATGTGCTGCGAGCGCTAGACTTACGGGACTACCCCGCCAGTCGACTGGCGTCCTATATCCCTCGGGGGACGCAAGCCGCCCCAGACCGCTGTGAACTATGGTATGCATAATACAGTCCCTAATGCAAAAGAGATTTGCTGTAAAGAGGCTTTACATGAATAGAAATTGATAAAATAACTTTTATTTTTTATTTTTAACCATTTGAGATGCGGAACTGATTAATATAAATACCCTTTTTTTAACCATTTGGACACTGCAGAGGATGCGTTGACTTGGCCGGTGATATCTTTCTTCTCCTCTGGCATCTCAAAGGGTAAGAAGAAAATTACCAAGAACAGACGGCTTTCACGAATTGGAGCCGAAATCATATTTTTATGGCTTAGTGGAACGATACATGTCCAAACCTGTAAGAATCTCTTACTCAGTATCTCAGAACCAGCTCGTTCTACCTCATTTTCGGCATGACTAAGAATAGCAACAGAGATGTGTCAAGCTGTTTATACTTTTAGCATGTTTGGGTGGCTGAAAGGTGGTCACGTAAGCTAAAAATCCATTTATTAGACGAAGACGGTGGTTATGTTTCCAAAAATACCAGGTTTAAAGTAAGTGCCCGCATTAGCATCTAAACTTCTCCCTCTTCTAGTGTTCTTCAACATGCGTGTTGTGTCACAGGCGTCCTACACACTTAGATCAGCCCGTGCAACTCTCTAATTAAGTTGCGTCAGTAAAGAACGAGGGATGATGACTGAGAAGAACATTGATTTCCTCCAGCTTCTGCATCTTGCCTGTCTACGCCTAAGAGGAACCGGGTTGTCAAGTTGGCACACCTGAAAAATCAGCACCAACACGGTCCAAGGAAACATTTTGAACTATTCAGAAGAAATTAAGAAAATTATAGATTTCGGCCAATGTGATTTTGATATATATTGGCCTGGACTGAATGGCGGAGATAAATCGATTTTTTTTTGTAATATTGTAAGATTGCTTACCAATGACCCATTAATCCACTTTTTCTCCACTTTTTCTCCATCCTGCTACTTATAAAACAAGTTTTTATTTAGAAATATGCAAACATTGACCAACCAACCAACAAGTAGGAAGAAGGGAAATCTAACACATTTTACTGGAGAATCATCAATTTCCCCAACACATAAAGGAGTCTGCTCGGTTTAGGTTAGAGATACAACAGACCCAACATGGCCAACATGGTACTCTACTTGAAACCCAACGGGAAATCAATTACCACCAAACTCTAGTTCACCAGTGGAGTCATCTTTGACCAAAGTGGGTGAACTCCCAAGATAAATGGAAACTGCTTGGTTAGATCGGAATTAGGAATTCGGGGGCCTTTGGCTCTAAAAAAATGGGTACCAGAAACCGGTACCGTAGCCTGTCTTGTGGCTCGATTCTACAGATCACCGATTTATGGCTGTTAACCTCTGGATTATATATAAATATATATTTCTTTTTTTTACTATATTGTGCTAACAAATTTGTTGCCATAGGTAACATGAGATATAACATTACTTATGTATTGATTCTTCAATATCGCTGCATCCGGATAATGTATGTCTCTCGCTTAAGCACTAAAGTGTCTTCGGCTGAATTGTTTTTATTACATGTTTCATTTACATTGCTCGTTGGCAAGCACTATATAGATCTTTACTACAGATACGGCACTGTTAATATACACAAAATGTGAATTGACTTTGTTAATGTACACCTAGAATTGATTTGTCTACTCAGAGTGTCTTTGTATCAGGAAAAGACAAAAATATTAGAAATATTTTTTTTTATTTAAAAATTGTGTTGTTTTTCTTTAAATCAAAGGGTAAAATGTGTGTCTTATAGACTCTTGCAAGATAAGTATTGAGAACACTTGATAAAGTAAAAAGGTAAAGACTTTGTCGTGTCTCGTGGGTTCTTTACTTGATTACCGATATCCCATGTGAAGAAAGCTCGGAATTCTGTTGAGTAGAACAAATGGATCCATAAGCTGGTCTCCAAGAGAAGAAAGTAATGTCCTTCATCCCACGTGTGGTGGAAAGGAACAGGGTGGCCAGCTTTGAGTGACCTTCTAAGTCGAAATTAGGTTTTGGTGAGAATTTGGGACGATTGGACCAAGTAACAAAGGCATTTCTCCTTCCAAAAGGAACCAAGCCATCAGTTTGGTGTGAACCTGCCGAAACTCAGAACATCTTGAGAGTCCCAGCCATCGATGGTCAGAGATGTAAGCATTCACTCCTGTCTCTTTCTGAACCCATAAAATGGTAATTTCCCAAGAGACGGAAGTATATCTCTAAGACATGACTTGACCTAAGACTGATTATATAGAAGCATAGAACCTGCCGGCAGATCGGCCCCATTCGGCCCCCGTCTAGTCGCCCGTTTCTCCTGCTGTAAAGACTCAAACCTTCATGAGTCGTTGGTCTCGTCTTAGATTAGTAACAATCCTTCACATACACTGTACATAGATACATAGATAGAAACGGCAGAATAGAACCAATTGGCACTTAACTTTTTTTTTTAATTATATTTTTTTATTAATTATTTAGGTGTTTTTACCTTTTTCCCCGAGCTTTTTTTTGAATTCTTTTACATAGGAGGTATATGAGTTTTTTTCTCGCAACAGAACATGCGTTTTCTTTTTTTCTTCAGTCCTTTAAAATTCTTTTATATCATAAAAATAATCCATAATTCTTATCCAGCCCAGAAAGTGATGCAAATGCATTTCTGAGTCATTTCACTTTATTGTTTATATGCTCCCTCGAGTGGAAGCGTGTGACATCATCACCCGCATCGTGCCCCCCCCCTTCCTTTCTCAACAGGTCAGGGAAGATATAAAGGAGGCTTGAACACAGCTGCAGGCAAGACGGACAAAGACAGACACCGCCAGTCATCCCTACGAGAGAGAGATTGGAACTACGGTTTATGCCAACATATCGAGCGGAGACTTATTCGGGAAATATTGAAAAATCTGGTAAGTGGCAAATACCAGCCTGTAAATTATTTTTAATAAATTTGCAAAAAAATATATATTTTAATATAATTAATTATTCTATTTGCTATAACTTATTGGCAACAGTATGGTGTAGAAGGACAACATTTTAATTCCTGTTTCAATATTTTATTTTAAATTTTTTTATATATTTTTATAAAAGCAAAAAAAAATAAAAAATAAATAGTGATTTCCGTCCATCAGAAATAATGGACTCTAAAACTTTTTTGGGAAAAAATGTTTGACTATATAATATATTCCAAATTTTTCTTTTGATAATTTTTTTTTTGCACCCTGCATTTTTGTCTAATTTTGTCTGTAAAAAATTTTTTTGGAGTGTCACCATGGTTGAAATACACACCCCAACCACGGTTAATTGCGAATATGCTTTCTGGCGTGTAGGGGCAAGTGAATACTACAGCCAAGTTTATTTTCTGATGCAATGTAACACGAAAGTTGCTTTATGATTGTCCTATAGTGCACTCAGTACTAATTAGTACTCTAAAGCAGTAATTCCACTTAATGACATGTATTTTTAATTTCCTACAAGCTAAGTACAACCTATGTTCAATATTATTATTATTATTAATAAACCAAATTTAAAAGGTTTATTTAAAAAATGTAGAGCAGGTGCGGCTATTAAATCGTAAATTTAGTATAGTACAAATATGCATTAAATAACATTTTTATTCTCGGGTTACAAGTTCAATGGAAAAAAAAAAAGCCAAAAAAGGAAAAAAAAAAATGTAAAGAATGTGACCAAGTTAAAAATTTTTTTTCATAATTTGATGGGTTGGTCTCAGGTGTAGAACTAGCATCCGGTCTTACATTGTAAGGCAGGTGTTACAAAGGGAGTGTTTCGGTTCTTTACCTGACGGCGGAAAAAAGTTGAATAACGCAGAACCATACATGCTTTGCCTGCTTCGTCCAGCATTTGAGCAATAAAACGACAAAAATAACATATTTATAGAAGATTTAGAATTTTATGATTTTGTTAGTTATTTTTTATTTATTTTTTCTCTCTGAAGTGGATCGTTTTGTCATGGAGCATCGTAGCTGTATCGTTTTCCTCGTTCTTATGATGACCATCGATTTGGGCAGCTCCCATGGGCTGGACAGCAGAGACAGGTAAAGACGTTGGATTATCACAGACATACCTACTGCTAAACTTTACTTTGGGGTACTCGGTTAGATAATAAAGGGTGTATCACGTTGGGCTCTTGGTACTCTTCTGTGATCCGACATGTTGACAGATCATCTATATCTTCAGATGGGACATCAGTGGTCTCCTCCTAATGAGGTCTCCTCAATCTAAGATGAGACCAAGATTTAATTAAGGTTTGAGTCTTTAAAGCAGGAAAAACGGGCGACTAGACGGGCCGAATGGGGCCGATCTGCTGTCAAATTCTGTGTTTCTATGTAGACATCCCAAGACAAAGTTTCCATGAAAAGTATGGAGAAGTTGTAAATTATCCAAAGAAACTAAGAGTGCAAACTTATTTAGGATCTATATGACTATGCCTATTTTTTTTACCCTATTTTGGAGAATTATCGAAACCAGGAAAGGTGTTTTTGGATTTATATGTAGATATGTAACTGATCAATCCATTTATTGACAGACGGATGCCTCCCCCTGTCATGTCCCTGCTGGAAAAACTAAGAAGTCTAAGAACTCAAGGGTCTACAAGAGTCGTGAGAGATGTGACTGACGAAGACCTGGCCACAGGCAATAACCTTCCAGAGCGTGTTCTCAATAACCAAATCGAGGACGTTCCACAGGGGTAAGAAATGTATTACCTACCAGCTTTATTAAATTCTAAAGGAATCGCTCAAACAAACAAAAATAAAACAAAGTGTTCTAAAGGTTCATTATGTTTTCCTCTCCCCAGCTCACAGCCTCACCTGAGACAAAAACGTTATGTCTCAACGATGTCCATGCGTGGCTGCCACTTGGGCACCTGCCAGATCCAGAACTTGGCCAGCATGCTCTACCGTCTTGGAAACAACAGCTTTAAGGATGGCTCCAACAAAGATACCAAGGACCCGTTGGGCTACGGGAGAAGACGCCGATCTCTGAAACCAAATCCCAAAAGAACTGAGCTGTCTCGTCTATTACTGGCTACATAAAGAGACGTCGTCGTTCAGTTACTCCACAATCCAGAGAAGAAGGCATCGCGGCATTTCACAATGTAGAGCCGGTCATTTGGTCTTTAGGACTTCCAGTGGAGTATAACCAAAACCCTACCTTGGAGATGGACTCCTTGGTGGCGAGGCGGAACGCAAACCTAGTCATAGATCTCGCAACGACGCAAGAGTGTTAGAGACCCATTCGCCTTCCAAAGATGGTTCCAAAAAAACACCGCACAGCTTGAAAACTGTTAGAAAACTCCTATGTGAAACTACTGTAGCTAGAGTATTATTCCCGACAACAATATAATAATCTTCTTTAAAGCTACTGTGTAATTCAATGTACCGAGAATAATACTATGATGTCATATTTAGAATGATGCGTATTAAAACACTTTGCTGTCCTGGTCGATGATACAATGACTAAAACCTTTTGGACGGTCAACGGGATGATAAGTTAGATAGTAGCGCTTCATTGCTTGTGTGATTAACACTCTTTAGGTTTCCAACCAGAACAATGTCTACTTCATTCATAAGTCTTCATTCCGCCATAAGTCTTCATTCCGCCATAAGTCTTCATTCCGTACATAATATTCCTCCTTTTCTACCTCTGATCTTAAGGGTACCGGGATAGTGCCTCGTCTCGTGACGTCACGTCCACCCTTAGCCCTTCAGCTGCCGAAAGGACGGATTAAATATTCCAAAAATAGAGAAAATATTACTAGCTAAATAGCTAAAATCGAATCAAATCACGTCAAAAGACGGTTTTTATATGATTTGACGAGGAATCGTATCACAAAAATTTCCTGTTTTTTTTTTTTTTATTATTATTATTTTCTTAATGACTTAGTTGAATAGTTATTAAGCTCCACCTCTTACGCAACGCGAAATATTCCTGCGTTTATCACCTTAAAAAAAATCCGAAATAACGGATGCATTAAGCTGGCGTTTCAGAGGGGACGTAGACCCCCGTACTACCGGCTAAAACTTTTTGGGAAAGGAGATTGTAAATATAGTATGATAAATAGAAGTGTAAAGTATATACATACTCGTTCTGCGTATTTATAGTTTTTATACAGTTCCACTATGTATAATATGTTTAAATTAATTCTCTAAGTTATATATGGTGGGGGAAAGGACTGAATTTTTATTTTGGAAACGTACAATGTTGAGAAAACTGTATGTTGTTCACAATTAAAAAAGAGATTTATACATAAAATGATGTGGTATGTGATATAATAGATATTTTAATTCATTTGCGTACAAGAGGGGGGAAAGGTTCCTTAAAACTTAGGGTCTTAGGGTATCTCTAAATAACCCCACCGTCACACAATGTGGGGGCCCAGTAAGCCTTTTTGAGAGGGACTCGCACCACTTTTTATTTCTAGTCTCAGATTAAAAATGTTTCCCAAAATATTTAGCTGTTTCCTTTTTCGCTCCAGTTGTAGTTTTTTCCCCCATAATTCTTTATAATTTTTAGGCAGCTGCATATCAGCCGTTTGTATGAGTTCTCGCTCTGTTATCTGAGCCCCGATCTACTAACCCCCCAGACTCTTTATCATAGTCTTAGTCTTAATCATCACAGACTTCATTAGCGTTGCCATAAAGCATCAGCTCAGTGTGGGGTTTGAGCAGGAAAATCACCCAAAATATCACATGACTGACAGCAACGGCGGCTCCAGGTCTGCAGATAAGGGGAGATTATTGGGGCAAAATGACATTAAACCAGGATTTTGTCAACTATTACTGTATACAGTGCTGGGGTTATATTACTGTATACAGCGCTGGGGGGTTATATTACTGTATACAGTGCTGGGGTTATATTACTGTATACAGCACTGGGGGGGTTATTACTGTATACAGTGCTGGGGTTATATTACTGTATACAGCGCTGGGGGGTTATTACTGTATACATCACTGGGGGGGTAATTACTGTATACAGTGCTGGGGGTTATATTACTGTATACAGCGCTGGGGTTATATTACTGTATACAGTGCTGGGGGTTATATTACTGTATACAGCGCTGGGGGTTATATTACTGTATACAGCGCTGGGGGTTATATTACTGTATACAGCGCTGGGGTTATATTACTGTATACAGCGCTGGGAGTTATTACTGTGTACAGCGCTGGGGTTATATTACTGTATACAGTGCTGGGGGGTTATATTACTGTATACAGCGCTGGGGGTTATATTACTGTATACAGTACTGGGGGTTATATTACTGTATACAGTGCTGGGGGTTATATTACTGTATACAGCGCTGGGGGTTATTACTGTGTACAGCGCTGGGGTTATATTACTGTATACAGCGCTGGGGGTTATATTACTGTATACAGCGCTGGGGGGGTTATATTACTGTATACAGTGCTGGGGGTATATTACTGTATACAGTGCTGGGAGTTATTACTGTATATAATGCTTGGGGGTTATTACTGTATACAGCGCTGGGGGTTATATTAATGTATACAGTGCTGGGGGGTTATATTACTGTATACAGCGCTGGGGGGATTACTGTATACAGTGCTGGGGGTATATTACTGTATACAGTGCTGGGAGTTATTACTGTATACAGTGCTGGGAGTTATTACTGTATACAGTGCTGGGGGGTTATATTACTGTATACAGCGCTGGGGGGTTATATTACTGTATACAGCACTGGGGTTATATTACTGTATACAGCGCTGGGAGTTATTACTGTGTACAGCGCTGGGGGTTATATTACTGTATACAGCACTGGGGGTTATATTACTGTATACAGCGCTCGGGGTTATATTACTGTATACAGCGCTGGGGGTTATATTACTGTATACAGTGCTGGGGGGTTATATTACTGTATACAGCGCTGGGGGGTTATATTACTGTATACAGTGCTGGGGGTTATATTACTGTATACAGCGCTGGGGGTTATTACTGTGTACAGCGCTGGGGGTTAT
The DNA here is from genome assembly GCF_027358695.1 of Spea bombifrons. Classification (NCBI taxonomy): domain Eukaryota; kingdom Metazoa; phylum Chordata; class Amphibia; order Anura; family Pelobatidae; genus Spea; species Spea bombifrons. The sequence goes on from NC_071098.1 coordinate 29,025,677, forward strand.
ATTACTGTATACAGCGCTGGGGGTTATATTACTGTATACAGCGCTGGGGGGTTATATTACTGTATACAGTGCTGGGGGTTTATTACTGTATACAGTGCTGGGAGTTATTACTGTATATAATGCTTGGGGGTTATTACTGTATACAGCGCTGGGGGTTATATTAATGTATACAGTGCTGGGGGGTTATATTACTGTATACAGCGCTGGGGGGATTACTGTATACAGTGCTGGGGGTATATTACTGTATACAGTGCTGGGAGTTATTACTGTATATAATGCTTGGGGGTTATTACTGTATACAGCGCTGGGGGTTATATTAATGTATACAGTGCTGGGGGGTTATATTACTGTATACAGTGCTGGGGGGATTACTGTATACAGTGCTGGGGGTATATTACTGTATACAGTGCTGGGAGTTATTACTGTATATAATGCTTGGGGGTTATTACTGTATATAATGCTTGGGGGTTATTACTGTATACAGCGCTGGGGGATATTATTACTGTATACAGCGACAAGTGAAACATTTGCTGTAAATTCAGTCTGCTTATTCTTAATATTAAATCAGCAGTACAGTCAGCGCACTATATGTACCCAGAGTGATCTATACTTTATAATTATAATAATTTTACTATACATCTTTCTGCTTTTCCTCACAATCCGGATCTTTAGTCCTAAAGTTAACATCTAAGCTTTCATCACTTATCTGGTCAGATCTGGGTCCTATGGGGGCCTATTGCGCAGCAGCAGCGCCTCCTTATGGCAGAATCCCTGCAACGTCCGAAATATACTAAAAGCTGAGCGGTATCCGTGACATCACACCGGGGATCTGTGTACTGCGTATATTGCATCAGTAGGGTCACTCCAGGAGGACAGCCAGGGGTCGGCACCCAAATTGGTGCTGGTGGAGTCTGTGGTGGACAATTTAACGATGTACCATGGAGCTTCACAAACCCCTGATGACAACTGGATTCCTTTCCTGGAAACCCAAGAAAAGGTCTACATATGATCCCGATTGATCACTTTTATCCAATGCGTACTGAGCTCCTAAGTGCACAAAGGATATAAGAGATCAAGTGGGGAGCCTCGGCCTACACAGGGCTTTAAAAATCAGGTGAAGTCTGAAAGGCTTAGAATCCGGGCTTTCCAATTAAACATACCTCCCAAGAATCCCTTTTTTAGGTGGCGCATTCCCTTCTTGAAACCAAATCCCTGCGCCCCTCTTTCTTCCCCTGATGTCTCTCTTTCCTCACTTGATGCCCCTCTTTCCTCCCCGATGCCCCTCTTTTCTAGGAGGTCAGATTGTTTGCTGGGTATGAGGGGATCGCAGGGTTTTAAAGCCCTAAAAGCCCCGATAATGTGTATAGAAACAGCAGACTATGTGGTGGGTATTTCTGAATAAAAGCCTCAGCCCTGTAACTCGCCGCCCATTCATTTATTGCTTTTTTAGGTTATTCAGATTCCGTGTATTACAGCGACACCTAGAGGCGAAGCACAACATGACCGCCAAACGTTTCAGCGCTGGGACACTGCCAAACCTCCCAGGTGCCCCTCATTCCTCCCCTGATGCCCCTCTTTTCTAGGAGGTCAGAATGTTTGCTGGGTATGAGGGGATCGCAGGGTTCTACAGCCCTAAAAGCCCCGATAATGTGTATAGAAACATCACAAAATATGTTTATAAATATAACTGTGTAAATAAAATACATTTTATTCTTACCATACCCCATAACCCACATGCCCTCACCTGTAACTCACAGGAAATCTGCAATGCGTTTCTAAGTCACGGTTGGTTTTATAAGACTGGGACGGAATAAAAGAGTACTTTACTAGCATAATATATACCTCACCTCTATGTATACCGTTATTACTTTTATTGGGTTATAAGAGTTCCATTTCATTCCCCTCCTTGATATCTAATACTAAAATATATTTTATTTTTAGTTTATTATAATTATCGTGTTAGTTTTTTTAATCCCAATAAAATTATGAAATGAGGAACGATACAATTAGTGGTAAAACAGAGGGTCTGAGGCTTATATGTAATGTGAGGAAGTTTTACTTTACTAGAGGCGGTAGATAAGTGGAACAGCTTCCAGCAGAGGAGGTAGTGGTTAAAACCAATGAGGGGATGGGATAGGAATCAGACCAACGACTGATTAAGGTTTGAGTCTTTACAGCAGGAAATATGGGAGCCTAGACGGGCCGAATGGCGCCAATCTGCTGGCAGATTCTATGTTTATGTTTTTTTATGGTACAAAGTAAAAAATGTTGTTATTAAATAATTAAGTAAACAAAATAAACTATTCTTCAGTTACATAAATAGCTATCAGTGTCAGTAAATAATTGCCCCAGGGCACGCCCGCTGAAACAAAATTACCCCTCAGGCCCATTTGAAATGTTAGGATATATGAAGCAGGCAAAATTTTAACCAATAAAGTTGGTTTCCATGGTTACCCCAATTTGCCCAACAAGTCATGTCTGTATGGTCAGAACGTGAAACCCCCAAATGAAAGCAGCCCACCTTATCAGAATACAGGCAGCGCAGGCACCCTATCTACGGCTGCAGCTACGGCACAAGTCAGTAGGCGTTGTCATAGTAACAGCCTTCCCTGCACGGGCTCACGTGACTGCATCCTTTGCAAGGGCGTGGGGGAAGCCAGGCGACGTCACAGCAACGTCACTCACATCGCTTCGGCCCGGTCGCTCGCCTCACTAGCTCGGTGTGACGTCACCGAGAAGCCCTCCCGGTAACGACAGGAGAGGCTTATGAGCCCCGGTAACCGTCTGTGGGAAAAAAAGCGGAGACTCTGAGCATCCTGTGACTGGAGAGCAGCAGCCAGGGTGAGGTGGCACTGGGGTGTGTTTAGAGCACCTGGGGGTATGTCGGGGGGTTAGGGGGTACAGCTGGGGGTCTGTGGGTTAAAAGGCATGTCCTGGGGGGCAGTTTATTAAATAGTGGCCCCTCAGCACAGTGACTGAAGCCTCCTCAGACCCTGCCCCCCAATGCTGTGACTGAAGGGCCCTGGCACCCCTGGAGTAAAAGGGGTCACTACACATTTAAGAGTCACAGGCCGGTTCCCAGTGGGTTGTGTGGCTGTTTTGAGGTGTTTTGTTTTTTGGGGTCCGGTTGGCCTCTGTTTCTTTAAGGGGTCTGTGAGCCCCCCCGCCCCCCCGCCCCCCCACCATAAATAACTTTGTGGGGCTTAGAAGTGCACCGGCGTGTTAATGAATAATGAAGGCTGGCGAGGACGAGGTGTTCTGTCACTTTAAGGCCGGTGGCCTCCTGGCGATGTAGAGGTTGAGGGGCGGATATGCGCGGCCGCATCCTACGTTTTTTAACCTCACATAATGTGCGGCTCCTCACATCCGGCTGGTGGCCCCGCATATCTGGCTGGTGGCCCATTTGTCCGGTGTGCCAGATGGCCGGTCCAGCCGGATAGAACCATACATTTTCCAGGCAGATTGGCCCCATTCGGCCCCCGTCTAGCCGCCCGTTTCTACTGCTGTAAAAGACTCAAACCTTAATCAGTCGTTGGTCTCGTCTTCAGGAGCCGTATGTCTATCCCATGCATGTTTAATACCCTCACTGTATTACCCTCTACCACTTCTGCTGGGAGGCTGTTCCACTAATCTGTCACCCTCCTAGTAATATATTTTATTTACATAAATATTATATATTTATTATTGTGTTTTGAATATCACGTGCAAGAAGATGCTGTGTAATAATAATAATGATTGTTATTGTGCGTTACCACAATGTGTTGTGTGTGGGGGGGGGGATTACCAGTCCCCCCAAGCAATAATAAGCAACGAACATCCTGGGAACTCTTAGTCTCAGGGCTTTTTACCCCAGTCTTAGGGTGAAGGGGCAGATTCTCCGGGTCACACAGTCTGACTCCTTTCTATTCTCCCGCTGTGATCATATATGACTCCCAGTTGGTGCTTTGCTCCCAGTATATCATGGTTGATGTCCCTGCTTGAATGTAGGTGACTCAATTAAGTGTCTCTTTAAATAATGACAAGTAACGGTTTCTATGGGAGCCGGTATTAGGGCCGTTTGGGAAGCCATCACATCGAATCTTCACAACGGGCTATCGAAGGGTTAATATTTGGAGAGTCTCGAGGCCGGCTCTTCTAGAAAGTGTGCAGGAATGGGGTACCGGGTGCGTGCTGCAGGACCAGATTGTTGTGGTTTACCGGGTGCGTCTATGGTTGTGAAGGGTTAAACCATCCGGGCTAGAAAGGGTTATATGGTGCACTTCGAGCTTGGTTAATGTAAAGAGGAAAGGACGTCTGGTATGCGGCCCGTGGATTAATGATTATGATGTCACGCGGTGGCTTTTACACAAAACCAGCATATTTCCTGTAAGAAGACCGTTCTCTGCTCGATGATGTAAGCGACCCACGCCTGCCCCTTCATAGTTAAAGGCATGCGTTTGCCCCGCAGTTCCTGTTTGGAGCTCGTCCGTTGCCGCTGCTATTTGTGGACCCGTCCCGTGAGTACACTTCTTGCTTTTGTTCCCACCACGGAGTCCGGCCGCCGATCCTCATTACCTCCATATCGGGTCACAATCATTCGTTTTTATTAATTGGCCAGATAATGCAGACTGCAGGGGTTTTTTTATCTCTGTTTCCATGGCTGAAAAAACCTCTTAATGATTCGAAGCACATATACACGTTGTACAGCGCTGCGGAATAGGATGGCGCTATATAAAACAATAAATAATAATATTATATAGAATGCATGTTAGAGCCGTCTAAAGGAATATAAAGTCATCAAAAGTGAAAGAAGAAAAATACTTTTTGCTCTTTTATATTTTTTTTATTATTATTTTTGTTTTAATATGCATTCTGTACAGCGCTGCGGAATATGATGGCGCTATATAAAACAATAAATAATAAAAAGTAAATAAGTCCATTGCATTAGGGAGAAGCTGCAGCTGCCCTCCTCCTGTGGTCTGTCGATTCTCAACACTGATTGGCAGCTTGAGGCACCCAATCAGCGGCAGGAAAGCACTCCTATTGAAATCAATGAGATCGCTTTCCACACTTGCACCCAAGAGGGGGGTCTAATTTAAACTCTGAGGCAAGAAAATCTTACAGCTCCCCTTTGTCCTTGGGGTTATGACATCATATGCTTGGTTATGACATCATAGTCTTCAATTATGCTAAAACAGGGAAAAACAGAGACGTTATTTTTGAGTTGTTTGCCGATGTTTCGGTCGCTTCTCGGTTCCGTTGCCCCAAATCCCTTTTTTTATTTGACTCCATTATGTATATAATCTCCTTTTTAATGTTGCGCAATCACTCGGAACGTTTCTTAAAGAAATGTCTGCTGTTTCTACAAAAGGCGGGGGAGGGGACGAAGTGAAAAGTAAAAAATTCTTGCTTTACCTTAAGCGACCCGGACAAGGAAGTGGTGATTATTCCAGACGTGAAAATTCTTTATTTTTGTGCTCAGAGAGGAGGCTGCAGGCTGAATCTAGCGCTGGAGATAAACCTACGACAAGTAATTGAACAGAAACCGTTACGTAGATCGCAATAAAAAATATATAGATAATGCAGCGATACATTATCTCGTAGGAAATAACTCCCTGTATTTTATCTGAATATTTTTTCCTCCCCGGTGATAACGTGAAAACTCCCGGAGCAGTCCTCATTGTAGAGATGCTTCGGATCAGAACCCCGTCCAGGTCCACGTTCCATGAAATGAAACACAAGTAAGGCAGAAGTGTATCCTAACGCCGTCCGTCCGAGTCAAATAAACACATTATACCAAGAATGACGGATACAGGGAGTTATTTCTCCCCGGACGTTGTATAAAGTAGGGCTGAAAGTTGCAGACGCTGAAATATGAAACAGTGTAATGCTGTTATATTCATGTATTTTGTTTCTGTAGTTAGTTTTCATTCAATTAACTTTGTTTATTTTTTATCGCTATTTACTAAATATCTAAATATAAACACAACCATTCAAAAGTTTGGAAAACAAGGACATTTCTGGCTGTAATATAATCGCAAAAAGGGTTTCTAACCATCAATTAGCCTTTTTAACTTATACTTGGATCAGCGAACATAACGTGCCATTGGAACACAGGAGTGATGGGAGTGAACAGGAGTGATGGGAGTGATAAAGGGCCATTGGAACACAGGAGTGATGGGAGTGATAAAGGGCCATTGGGACACAGGCGTGATGGGAGTGATAAAGGGACATTGGAACACAGGAGTGATGGGAGTGATAAAGGGCCATTGGAACACAGGAGTGATGGGAGTGATAAAGGGACATTGGAACACAGGAGTGATGGGAGTGATAAAGGGCCATTGGAACACAGGAGTGATGGGAGTGATAAAGGGGCCTCTGTATGCCTATGAAGAGATTCCATTAAAAATCATACGTTTCCAGCTACAATAGTCATTTACAGCATTAACCCCCTCTGCGCTGGATTTCTGATTTATTTAATGCTGTTTTAATGGACAGAATTCCATTTAAAGGAGATTTCTAAGTGACCCCAACCTTTTGAATGGTAGCGTAGGTACGCAATATAATGCCTGGGCTTTCCCTACAGACATAGTTACCGGAGACAATGATCGTATCTGTTGAGAAAGCACAACCATAAGACAGCCCCAGGCAGCAGTGTCCTGCTTGCGAGGGAGGTCGGTGGGACAAGTCGCATGGTATCCTAAAATTAGGTCTTCCGGGAAAGTCTTTAATAATCCGGAAGCCTGACGATTAAATACACGATACCCCTGCAGACTGCTATTAAATATGCAGGCGAGGAGGTACCTATGACGTTAATCTTTACATGACCACCAGGAAACCACTGCTATTAAACAATATTAGATCTTTTTTGCACAAGATTCAGAGACACCTAAAGACCGTGAGATCTTTAATTCATGCCTCCCGGTATTTGAAATGACCAGAGACGCACAGTTTAGGCGGTGTGGTTAGTGGGCAGGGCTTTATAGTGACTTTGATGTGGCTTTATGGCCTGTTGGTGGCTATTTGTGTAACTGAGTGAGGCATTCAGAAGACTCATACTCGGCAAACATTCTGAGCCCCTACAAAAGAGGGGTATTAGGAGAGGAAAAAGGCATTAGGGCAGGCAAGAAGCACCCAGTCCACAGAGAAGCAATCGGAGTATGTGATCTTTATTTCACTTTATGATATTGTGGTATTTACGATGCTGGTTGTGAATACATCGATTCAGGGTTTAGGCTTTAACCATTTACCTACCACGTTTCTTACATTGGAGCTGAATCCTGAAACCCATACAGACTCTCGCTTTAATAAATGAGCTCCCTGAGCGGCGTTCTCGTTTAAACCGAGCGTTTGCTGGAGAGTTGAACGTTTTGACCCCCCCTGACTTCAATGCGCTTCTGCTGTGGAAAGAGCGGAGCTGGCCTCCTGTGTAGTTAATGCGGGGACATTTCTTGAGTCATCTCTCTGATTCAGCAATAGCATATTAGTGAATACATCACAACTCGAGCCCCATTAATGAGCCTCCCTGTCCTGTTACATTCGGGTAAATCTGCCTCCAGGCTACACGGCAAACGTTGTCTTCTCCAGATGTTCCTCTGTTTTCGTGTGTTTACTCTTTCAGGAATTTTGATTGCGTTCCTCCATGGGGTATGAGTGACGTCCCGTACCGTCTGCTAATTTTACACCCGCTCGCGCATTCTTCGGTTACGTGGAGGTATTGCAGTTATGTAGGATGAGCCGCGCTACTCACTCGCGTCTATATTCTGCGGGTTCTGCGATCCTACAAAATAGCCGTTTCCAGGAAGCGCTCGGAGAGACAAATCTAGCTCGAACCGGCGACGGGTACTTTTCAGATCCGCATTTCTCATGCGTTCTCCGTCATTTAAATGCACGGCCGCTCCATGTGACCTTCTCTCCATAGAGTAATCTATCTGTATGTACTGTCTGAGTCTGGCTCGTCCAAGGATTCCTCTGGCTGGCTTTGGAGATAGGGTAGAACTTCTATTTCAGTTTATTCTTCGCTTGACGCGGCTTGTGTGGTTCCGCTATCTCTCTCGCAAAAGCTTGTAGCACCGCGGCTCTGATCCAGAAGCTAGGCATGTCGTGTCTCTTTAAAGACAATCCATGCCGTCTGATGGGGCAGAGGACAAGTCGGATTAACCTGTCGCACGGAAAGGGGGGGTCTGGTCCCAGTTACCCTAACCTGACTCCTCCCAGCGAGTATTCCCTCGCCCTCTATGGGATCCGACTTGCTTGTTTGCCCTTCCTTCACATGTGTGAGGCGTTGACTCGTTATTAGAAACACGTCAAACCTGTTTGGTGGAGCTAAGCTAGAGTGAAAACCCAATGTCACCGAGCGATCTTCCTCACTACCTGCCGCTCTGAACGCGCCGTCTCTTCAGCCGCTCCGCCAGAAGGTAAGCCTGGAAGGAGTAAAACGGCAGTAACGGGACATCGTTTTATGGCGGAATGCTAGATAAGTTGGAGACGAGCGATAAATCCACCTGGTAGTACAGCTTCTAAGGCGTCGCGCTGCCCTCTTATCACTTTGTCAGTTCTTCCTTAACGTATCTATACCTAGCATATCTTTTTTGGTTTAACCCTTTGAGTGGCGGTATATTCTTCACCTCTTCCGCCACTTAAGAAGTTCATGGAGGAAAAGAATCCCTGTGTTGTCAGAACGTTCCCGTTTTTAGTCGATCTTTGAACCGTCACGTTTCTCTGTCCTTGCGTAATTTTACCGTCAGTCCAGAACATATGAATTACGCTTTAAACGCTTTCGCTCCACATTGAAGATTGTTTTTTTTTTTGCAAGAGCTTGTTAATTGATTATAAACTAATGTGCTTTTGAACTCTTTACTTAGTTTGCATGTGTTACTCATCTCTGCGTCATGCCGGTGTGGGTTTTTTCTTTCCTTTTATATATAATATAATATATATTATATATAATAATCTATGATCCATTATATATTTATTTCTCCCTGTGCTAAGGATTGTTTGGGATATTTAATGCATGGCTTAACGCCCGGAAAGCCTGAAGCTACCGCTCCTAAATATTTTTTTAGTGTAATGTTAAATGCTACTTGTCAGGCCCCGTTTACCCATTGTGCAGCGCTGCGGAATATGATGGCGCTATATAAAATAATAATAATAATAATAATTTCTTATAGAAGTAGTCCATGCACGTTACTGTCTCCAGGCAGGCTCACGCACGGTTAAATTACAGTCAGAGTGCCGCCGCTACACAATTTTCACGCTGCATTTGAAACCAGTTTGTCTTGTGAGCGTTTATTATTAATAAGTCTTAAAACTGGCCTTTATCTTCATCAATTAGGCACACGCTGAAGGTCCAAATCTCTATTGCTTAGCAACAGGGTAGTCTCTACCCGGAGCGAGTGGGGGGGGGGACCGGGCAAACTGGTTACGTCGCCTTTGTACGGACAATGCGTCAGGCCCTGTTTCTGCAGCTAAGAAGTTTGGGCTGTGACATCATTGTTATCATTGATTTAATTCAATCAAATCTATGAATTTCCTTTCTAATTATTTTACCCAAAAATAAAAAAATAATAAAAAAGCCGAGCTGCCGCAGTTTTAATGGTCAGAAACCATTTTCTGTTGACCATGGATTGTCGCGCCTTATATTTACGGCATCCTCCTTACATCTTTGTTTTCATGCAGCCGATCCGTCCGTTTGGTTACCAAACCCGTCGTTGCTGTAACCCAACGTCCATTTAATCTCTCTCAGGATAGTTCAGATCTTTTTCTCGCAGTTTAGGAAATACCAAAACATTTCTGTGGTTGGCGGTTTGACGGTGCTGGACGGATGGGTGTTGTAACTAAAGTGTTGTTGGAGGAGATAATTATTCCTGTGGAGATGTGACCGACTCTGTGTTGACTAAGGTGAACTTGGTGGTGCGACTCTCCTTACTTCACCAGGATCTGCCCCCACACCTTGCCTCTGTTAGGACGTGGAGATGTCCGTGTGTACATGTACATGTGTTCTGTTAGGAACCTTTGCCCCTTAGCATTATTGTACTGTTTGCCCTTACAGTTACAGGAATTGATACGTTATACAATTCCTAGATGTAGTTGATATGGTGTTGATGGTACAGGTGCAGCTATGTACACAGTGTCATACCCCCCCCACACACCACAGGTTAACTCCCATCTGATAAGCCGTACCATGCTTACACTACTATGTTCTACATGCGCTTACCATGTCAATGATATAAACGATATGTATACATAAATAGATTTATGGGAAATATGTTAAGGCGATTGCTCTTGGCTCCTGGCGCAGCACCCTCTGCTGGCGCTATAGACGGCTTCCTATATGGACCAGCCCAATCGGCTAATGGTCCAAGACCGGAAAAGCCTGGCTTGTTCCATAGACGCAGGGCTGGGATCCGGCACCTTTAGCTCCTGTGTGTTGCAAGCCTGGGGAATGTTGCCAATGGGTGTGTGTTTCATTACCTAGTTTAGTGCATTGTGTAGGCTGCGGCCTTTGGCCTATATATTTTCTCATACAGTTGTCGTCACGTGGCCCTCTGCCTGCAGACTCATTCCGTGTATACGTTCCACCTCTGCTTTCTGCAACTGTTACTGTTTTTCGGAATTTATTTGTTAGTAATTCAGTATTTCCGGGACATTCCTTTCTTTAGAGGTTGGATATTTGTCAATATATAGTTCTCTTGATTTCTGTATATATATATATATATATATATATATATATATATATATATAACAACAATGTATTAATATATTTATATATATATATGATTTATTAATAAATATATTAATACATTTTTGTTATATATATTAATATATTTATATTAATAAATCATTATTATATATATATATATATATATATACAAATATATATAATAACTAACAATTAATGAAATTACGAATTGGTGTTTCACCATAAAAAAGGAGAATTGTCTGTTTATATTATTCCATGTGTCGTTGTTTATACTGATCTTCCTGCACTCGTTACGTGTCGCACCCTGCCCTGACATAGTTTTGGATTTAGTGCTTTGGGAGTGCCCCCGATTAACTGCAATCCTCGCAGATTCATTTAATACAAGTACTTAACAACACTTTGCTCACGACTTATACCGTGTAGATCTCTTGACGGACCCCAACGTGGTCTCAAGTTAACGGCCGCTTCCCGGCTTCCTCGTCAGTGGTCAACAATATACATCGCAGAATATGAGCTGTCTGGAGTTTAATTACCGGTAATCTCGGTAAGATTTGCGGTAGTATTCTACAGTACCTGCCCGTATCCACCCGGTGAGATCCCACACACGCCTTCAAGCCGCGTGTTCCCCTCGGAGCCGTTTATTGACTTTATTCAGCTGACTCTTGTGTTTGGAATTCCTTGTCTGATGACTTTTTCCCTGCACACTTTCACCTTAAACTTTTAGCCCGGCACCACCTTTAAGAAACACGAAAAAGGCGGCTAGAATTCTGCCCATCCTAAAAAGAGAAAACGTGTAGGAAGGCTGGAATTCTCTCCTTTCTAAAGCGAGGAATGATCTAGAAAGGCTGGAATTCTCTCCATCCTTAGAAGCAGTCTTTATGGTGTTCCCGGACTCCCACACAGCGGAGGTCTGCATCTGTACTGTATTAGACGCGTAACTTGCTTATTCTGAAAGCCCGTCTCTCGTTCTTCTCCAGCTTAACACACAACAGGAGTCAAAATGGCAGAAGCCCACCAGGCGGTGGCATTTCAGTTCACAGTCACTCCAGATGGCATTGATCTTCGTCTGAGCCATGAGGCACTGAAACAGGTCTACCTCTCCGGGCTACGTTCCTGGAAGAAGAAGATTGCTCGGCTCAGGGTAAGCGGAGACATTTTTATCCCCCCCCCCCATATACTCCAGACAACAAGAAATGTTGAGTACAAACCTCGTTTCGTTTTTAAGTTGTATTTTATTTTATTTCCATATAGAACAGTTTTGTTACTGGAGTTTATCCAGCTAGTCCGTCAAGCTGGCTTTTCGTCGTGATCGCTATCATGGGGACCATGTACGCCCGGGTGGATCCATCCATGGGAATGATTGGAAAGATCAAAGAACATCTTCCTGTGAAGTATGTAACTTTTTTTGTCTTGGTGTCATCCATGTATTTTTAATGGGATACTATGTATCGGATGCCTTCTCTATAACACAGAAAAGGCGGACTTGATTAAATAAAAAAGCTTAGTATTTAAGTATTAGTCATCTATGGCCGGTCTGCGTGCGGAAATAACGTTCTAGAGTTCAAGATGTCCTTTTCGTTGTTCTTCTGTGTTGTCTTACACTTTTCTCTGACGTTCTCGACTGTGTCTCTTGTCTTTGCAGTGGCTATCTATCTCATCAGGGACAGAGCATCCTAAGTGCTCTGCTCTTTTCTACAGGCCTTTGGTTTGTGCTCATCATGACCATGAGATACATTCTGAAACAGCTCCTGTCCTACCACGGCTGGATGTACGAGCAGCACGGCAAGATGTCGGCCACCACCAAACTATGGCTGGTAAATACTTTAGATAGGATACTTAAGATTACGTTTTCTTTTATATGTTGTAACTACCCAGCAGTATGTGTTTGGCATTCCATGACCCCGAGGGGTAATTAAAATTTAGTGGTAGTTGGTTGCACTCCTATTCAATTCCAGACATGGTTTGGCAGAATTCTCCGCTCCCTGGAGTTCAGAAAAATAGGTTAGATTTTGAAGGGGGACCCTTTGTAGCATGAATCACAACAAATAAAATGGATTTACCAAAGTAAGTCACATGTTCATTAAAAATATATATATTTTCTGTCTCCTCTTTGCAGACGTTGGTAAAGATCTTCTCAGGTCGGAAGCCCATGCTGTACAGTTACCAGGCGTCTCTTCCTCGTCTCCCTGTTCCAAAAATTAAGGATACGACGCAGAGGGTGGGTGTTCAGAGGCGCACCGGATCACCGCGTGTTGGGATAAATCTTATCTGTACCAGTTGTTTATACAAAGGTTATGCTTTCCTGTTTTATTTTGTTCTTTTAATTAGTACCTGGAGTCTGTCAGGCCTCTGATGAATGATGAGGAGTTCAAGCGCATGACCGCATTGGCCAAGGATTTTGAAGTGAACCTGGCTCCTCGACTGCAGTGGTACCTGAAGCTGAAATCCTGGTGGGCGTCCAACTACGTAAGAACCCAGAATTTCTCTTTAACGCCAAATACAAGCCTGTGCAGCGTCCCGCTGGGAGGTCGCAATGCCCGGTAACATGGGCTCTTTACCTTTATACTTTAATACATCCTCTCCTTTTCTTTTTTGTCTATGTTCCTCTAGTCTTAAAAATAAATAGCCATACGCAGTGTCGGGAAGAAGTGCTTTGTGTGCTTGTGTATATTTTTTAAAATGCAATAACTTCTATATTTCTTTTCATAGGTGAGCGATTGGTGGGAAGAATATATTTACTTGTGTGGCCGGGGTCCCATAATGGTTAACAGCAACTATTATGCAATGGTAGGTATTACCACTAATATGCATCCCCTCTCAGAAGTTTTGCTACAACTTGTTTGGTATAGATGTTTTATACATAAGGGTTACGGATTTGTCTTAATTGTTTTAATTGTAGGTAATTGTTTTTGTTTCCCTCTCCTAATTTTGGAAATAGGACTTTTTATACGTTACCCCAACGCCAATTCAAGCAGCCCGGGCAGGGAACGCGGTCCACGCTATTCTGTTGTACCGCCGCAAACTCAGCCGCGAAGAGCTGAAACCGGTAAGAATACGTGTTTGTAGGTATTTATAGATGTGATGTGTGTTAGAGTGTTTTTTATTTATTATTATTTTTTATTTTTTTTTACCAGCTTCTCTGATGTTAAATCTATAACTAATTTTATAAAGAGAGATAGTGGGAGAAGTAACCTTTTGGTCCTGGTTTAGTTCTGATGCACCTGAAAGCCAATGAATATTATCATCATATAAAATACACATGTTTTGCTAGTTTAATACCCCCCTCTCTACTTTGATGTGATGAAATAGATATATTTCTTAAAAGAATTGGGACATAATAAAATGTATTTTGATGTACTTCCTTTGAAGATAAAAACAAGCTATTCTCATACAGAAGGGATTATTTTGTAATATCCTAAAGTTTATTTGGCAAATTACTTCACAGAAGCTGTGGGGAGCCATTTTTTTTTTCCTGTTTTGGCGGTGTTCATACACAGACACCAAAAAGTTCTGTAAAAAAATATATACATAGACATATGAATGTGAATATTACAAAATATCCTTTAACCAAGAAGCTTGATGTTCATTAAGGTTTCTTGGTAAAATACTGTATGAAAGTTAATTGAGGTGCCTGGGGCTTCTCCGCGTTAGGCTTTGGTGGCTTTTTTCCCCCTAAGCAGTATTGATTTATTGTGCTCTTTGGCGATATTGCAGAACTATTATTCTGATGCCACTTGGGCAATAAATCTTAAATGGTTTGGGATAACCCAAGCATGTTGGTTGGCCAGGCTTCAGGGTGTCCACTTTTCGGTAGCACCCGGTTATACATACTCCTGATGCAAAAGCTCCTTTTGGTAAATGTTCAGAAGGTCATGGTTCAGAAGGGTTCAGCGGGTGGGATTTTGAGCTAGAACGTAATATCAATTCTTTTGCATTGTGTTATCTCCCCTCATGGATCTGTCCGCGATGCTTCTGTATGCTGCCTCCCCTACACTTATAACTGGGTACAGAGCAGGGTCCCAGGATCTATTATCCCGCTGTGCTCGTCCCAGTGGGAGCGCACCTTTAACACCACCCGCATACCCGGAGAGGAGACAGGTGAGTGGGCAGGCAAAAAAACAAGACTCGTCCCCCTCCGTCGTCCCCTTTGTATGGTGAACGGGGCCTAACAAAGACTAGAATCCTTATCTTTTGGTTTCTTTTGATTGGATTTCTGTGTGAAGCCGCCACGCTGATTTACGTTCTGCCCTTTCAGATTCGGAGCGCCCGGATACGGTCTCGACAACGCTCCTTTTCTCCTAGTATCCGTCTTTACATTTGATTTCCGGCTCAATTTTACAGTTCGGTGGCCTTAATATTCATATCGGGTCATTGAGTGACAGGAAAAAAACTCGAACCTCCCCAAAAATTGAATGTTTCATATTATTCGATACTTACTCATTATATTTCATATAAAAAAAGGGAGTTTCACTCCCTCTGCCCCCCCAAAAAACCAATACCAGGAAAGCTCCGAATCTGTTGTGCAGAACATAAAGGCGGTTAGACTAGCAGCCTGAGCTCCGGGGAGTGAAGGTTTGTTTGTCTGGATCTGCTTGTGTGAGCAAAGGCTTATTTAAATTCATAGAAACTTAACATGTTAACTTTTAAATAATCTGTTTGAGCCGGTGGGGCGTCTTTATTGATTACTGTGTTCTCTTTACCTCCCTTTTTTCCCCCTTTTCATCTCGCTTTCGTTTTATTTGTTTTGTTCTTTTGTGTTTGTTTGGTACTTTGTGGCACCCCCACCCATTACCCCCCCCCCATGCACATTACCGGACCCATGCATGTTCCTCCTGATCCAACATGCTTCTTTTATTAATGTTGGCGTGTGTCCTGCACCTAACCACCTGTGGCACATTGTGTCCGCTCTTCCTCCTCTTCTCCCCCTCGCCCTCCATCTTTACTTCTTTTCGTACATGTGGGTCTGTGGCTCCCATATCCCTCTCTACACAGCTGATGATCCAAGATTGTTTGCCAATGTGCTCAGCTCAGTTCGAGCGCATGTTTAGCACAGCTCGCATTCCAGGAATGGAAACAGGTAGGAACTGTCCTGAACACTCCTAGCGTCTAACCGCCTGTCGCACCTCGCAGCGCCCTTTCAAGCAGATTCTGTCCGACTACCCCTCCGCAATCTGTCATCTACACCATGAAGCTTGCGTATTCCAACGCGCAGATCTAACTGCTTTGAGCCACACGGATTGTTATTTTCCAGGCTTATTCGATTTTTAATAGTTTGTGTGGGCTAAAAAATAAGAGAAATGTAACTTACAAGGGCCCTTTCTTGCTTGAAAGAGGTTTGCTGTTTATTTGTGCTAACGCTGTTTGAGAAGCTCTAACACCATCTAACTGCACCCCGAGTGCACAGAGAATCACCTTCGCTGTCCTTCTGATCGATCACGTTTCTCTGCCACTAAACACGTATTATGAGCGCCATTACCTTCTGTTGGTAGCACATATTCCAACTTAAACTGTAAGCTCTTGCGGACAGAACAGGAGGGGTGCTGGGCTTCTCTTCTGTAACAATAATAAAAAATCTCCTTCTCATATGTGCTTTTACAGACACATTCACACACATGGACACACATTCACACACACACACATTCACACACGGACACACATTCACACACACGGACACACATTCACACACACGGACACACATACACACACACGGACACACATTCACACACACGGACACACATACACACACACACACACATTCACACACATTCACACACACACACTTACACACACACACTCACACACACCTCTTTATGTCTTGGACACTGTTGTGACTCTAAGGTTTTTTCTAACGTTTTTCACGTTTCTTGCACGTGGCATTGTAAGCGCAGATACAATCCATCACTACACGGACAGCAAACACATTGTGGTGTATCACAAGGGCCGCTTCTTTAGAGTGTGGGTGTATCACGGCGGACGCATGCTCAACCCTAAGGAACTTGAGGCCCAATTTCAGCACATCTTGGATGACACAAGCCCACCTCAACCTGGGGAAGAGAAACTGGCCGCTCTAACTGCCGGAGACAGGTACGTAGGGGATCTCTGCGGTGGGCATCTTCTGCAGGACCATCATTTCCAAAGGGCTTCTGCCTGTCTCACTAACCAATGTTAGGTCCCCCAGCCGCCTGCTTTCTCTCTGGAGAACGTCTTCACATGTTAGGTCATCATTACTGTTTTTTTACATTGTTGATTAAAAAATGTCAAGTTTATTGGTTATGGGTCTACTTTAATATAATAATATATTATTTATATATATATATATATATTAATTATTATTGTATCCTATGAGTAGCTGGGATGCCGGCAGCAGCCAAAGGTTGGCCTATCCCCAAATCCAAATGACTGAAATATAACCAACTTGTGCGCCGGTGGCCACCGACTGCCTTAATAATGAAATCAAGTGAGGTAGCGTTGTTGCTACAACAATGTATGCATCTATACAACAGCATGAAAAGAATACCGAAGCTATAGCAAAATACAAAAACAAAGAGGAAAAAAAAAATATTCATCTATTTATTGATCCATGGAACACATTCAGTCATCATTACATGCGCTCCATCGCAACTTTGTAACGGGGTCATGATGTAGTCCGCGGTTCTCTTATGTATTTTCCCCAGTGAGTAGCTTTTATAGTTTTCATGTCTTTTTTTTACTGAAGGACCCCTTGGGCCAAAGCTCGCAAAGCTTATTTCCGGAGTGGAAAGAACTTACAGTCCCTGGATCTGGTGGAGAAAGCCGCTTTCTTTGTCACTTTAGACGAAGACGAACAGGGGCTTCGGTCCGAGGATCCCGTGAAATCTTTGGACGCCTATGCGAAATCTCTTCTGCATGGAAAATGCTACGACAGGTCAGAAGAGGTCAAATCATAGGGTATTAGCTGATTAGTCACCCGAAGCCTTCCCCCCTTATAAGAGAAAAAGGTTGGTGTGTCTGAACAGGGAGTCGGAAGACCCCAGTCTTCTGGGTTGGATTCAGGGCAGACATTGTGACCCCGTATAATTGTACTGGAATTTGTCCTTGGAATTTACAGGCGACGTTTCTTTGGTATCAGAATTTGTCGGGATCCTACAATTAACATTTGCGTTTTCTCTAATCCATTAGGTGGTTTGACAAATCCTTCACTTTGATTGTGTTCAAGAACGGAAAGGTGGGATTGAACGCCGAGCATTCGTGGGCCGATGCTCCTATTATGGGACATTTGTGGGAGGTAATGAAACACAAATTAACTTGTTTATCGGTACAAACACACACACTGCCTATCGTGGCCTGGTTTCTCCTTTAAACAGTTTTGGCCGGTTTGATCCATTGTATATAGTCTCTTCGTTTTAAATTGTGTTTTTATGATTGAACAGGTTATTAAGGTTTTTCATTGGTGGCCTGGTGCTAGACAAGTGCTTTGGTGATTAAATGACTCTTGTAGGGTAAAATGAGTTCATAATTGTCTAGCGCACTTGATGTGCTTCTACCTTCTCATATGCGATTGGAGTTCTCCATACTGTATATGTCGGCTTTGAAATATCCCCCCCTCTTTGTTATCGGTCACAGTCTATGCTGGCCACCGACTGCTTTCAGCTTGGCTATAATGAAGACGGACACTGCAAGGGTCAGGCCGACTCGACGTTGCCCGTACCGCAGAGGATGCAGTGGGAGATCTCCCCTGAGGTAAAGCTATTATCACGAGAGAATGGCTCCTTCGGTACGTGCGTGGTGTCCCACCATGAAGCCTAGACCAGAGATGGAAGTATTAAAGGTTAATGCTTAAGAAACCAGAGGCGGTGGGACACAGAAGCGCTATCTGTGGCTTTAAAGGGCTAAGGTTGTTTCGGTTTGGGGAGGAAACTCAATGTTATGCTGGTCACCGGCGTGAGATTAAGTCATCGTAAATAATAATGTTTTCGCTCAATGCTATTCTCCCACGTTGTGTGTACGTGGCATCGTTTTAAGGTGTTGTGGTAGAGCAGTGATGATAATTTCTTTTTGTTGCGGGTCCTTTCACAGTGCCAGGAGGTCATCCACGATTCCCTGAGCGTAGCCGAGGCTTTGGCAAACGACGTGGATTTCCATGCTTTCCCCTTTAAAGAATTCGGCAAAGGTTTGATAAAGAAGTGCAAAACCAGCCCCGATGCCTTCATCCAAATTGCCCTTCAGCTTGCGCACTACAGGGTAAGACTCTATCAGCGATCCGTTTAGCTGCTCGCACCCTCTTCACCTTCACCGCCTTTCTTCACGAAAGGTATATCCTTATACAGTGTATCATTTTACATCTAGATTGCAAAGACCTGGGTGCCACTTGGTAAAATAGGTATCAAGCATGTCACAAGGCGGATCTAATCAGCTACCAAGCTATGCTTTTCGACGGCCGACTTGCCACTAACATGCCTGATTTCTTTCATGGTATTAACCGCCGGGTTCACTTTACAGATCTACATGTTCTGTGAACTCCCCAAAACCAGTAAAACCAACATCCCCAGTCTGGTTCTGCCGTAAGAACGCGGACCGGCTTGTGTTGCTCACTTTGTGAAACGGTCTTTCCCAAGTCATGCTTTTCTCTAATGACAGCCGGAAAAGTGTGACCGTGAATAGTATGTCTTGTGACACAAAGTGCTGCATGAAGCATAACCTTTTCATTCATACAATTGCACAATCACTAAATCGCTCTGGGGATAATTCATGTGCTGAGCAATTGCATAAATTGAATTGTTGCTAGAACACACCATCACATATTATTATTAAAATTAACACCCTATTTTCTTTTCTAATTGTTTTTTTTTATCTTTTAGGACAAAGGAAAGTTCTGCTTGACATACGAGGCGTCAATGACCAGGCTCTTCCGAGAAGGAAGAACAGAAACCGTGCGTTCGTGTACTGTTGAATCCTCGAACTTTGTCAAGTCAATGGTGGATCCATCTCAAACGGTAAGTTCCATATTTTATCCAGGAGCATATTTAAGAAACATGACCTGTACATGTACAAATCTGTAATATAATAAGTATCTTACAAGGAGACTCGGATATATACTATTCCAGGCCATCTAGCACAGTAGACATCAAAATGTCCCATGTGGCAGCACACATCTAGCCATCTGGCACATCTATGTCCTCAGCCGCTGGCCTTCCAGGGCCGCCTCGTCATCACCAGTCTGGCCCTCTGATCAACACGGATTGTTGCATGTGTTCTTTTGCTACTTATGTCATTATGCTCACTCTGCCAGGTTTGATACAGTATGTAGTTTGTGTCTGCACTGAATTCCAACTGGAAACTCTCTTCGTCTCCTACATTCACAGAACGAGGAAAGGTTGAAACTTTTCAGACTGGCAGCAGAAAAGCACCAGATGCTTTACCGTAACGCCATGACCGGAGCTGGAATCGATCGGCATCTCTTCTGCCTTTACGTTGTATCAAAATATGTCGGCGTGGATTCTCCATTCTTAAAAGAGGTAGAGCATTGCATCGAGTCATAATCATAGCTCCCCGAATTTGTTCTTATGCGTGTTTCCTTTCCATTTAGTTAGTGTTCAGTACGGATGTTTCTCTTTTATTTAGGTGCTATCCGAGCCTTGGCGGCTCTCAACCAGCCAGACACCTATTCAGCAAGTAGAGCTCTTTGATTTGGTAAACCATCCAGAGTATGTCTCGTGTGGAGGCGGCTTTGGACCTGTAAGTAAAACTTTTTGCCCGTTTTACACTGGGTACCAGAACATGGCTGTGAAGGGCCACACGTTTTCCAAAACAGAGATTTTTTTAACCCCTTCAGTCCCCTATGGACGTACCGGTACGTCCAAAAACCGCATCCCAAGAATCCCCTATGGACGTAACGGTACGTCCTGCCCTTCTTGCAGCGGCAGGGACACATCCCTGCCGCTACACAGGAGATCAGGCTGTAGTTTGACAGCCTGGACCCCTGACAGCAGAAGCTGTTTTTGCTGCCCGATCTCCTGTAACAGCTTGTAGCGGCGGACGCCGGAAAACTGTTAAATTCTTCAGCGGTGATCGCGCAACCGGGCATTCCCTTCCGGGTTGCGTCATTGCTGACGTCTTGGGTCACAGTGTCTACCTCTTACCCTCAGACCTCCAACTCGATGGCATCCATTGTCATGAGCATGAGTTTAGAAGACGTGGCCTGGGGTAGAGAGCTAATGAAAATAATGCATTTTTGAACATTCTGTTTTATTCGCAAAGGGTTGTATGTGTAATAATCAAGTTATAGTTTAAGTCATAATAGCGTCTGGACTTCTTAACGAGCGCGTTTCTCTGTTTTCCGCATGTCCTCGTATTAACAAACGGCTTCCAGGAAGCCCCCCGTTCGGACAGCCAGATGTTCTACCTCTTTCCTGTTTTTCCAGGTGGCCGATGATGGATATGGCGTTTCGTACATTATCGTCGGTGAAAATCTTATCAATTTCCACGTGTCCTGCAAGTTCTCCAGCCACGAGACGGTGAGTGCCTTGGATCTTTTCCAGGGAATGTCCTCCATGCGGCCATCAAAAAACAGTACTCAGCTTTATACATAAAATATCACGTTACGTTAGAGGAAATGTATTATTCTTAAGAAACATTTATAAGTTTGTACAGTTTCAGACTGATCCGCACTTTCTGCCGTCCGCAGGATTCTCACCGCTTTGGGGAAAACATCCGCGGGGCTCTCCTGGATATTTTGGCCTTGTTCAACCTCAAGAGCACCTAAAACGCGGAGGCTTCCCCTTACGCCGATCTCCGTACGACCCGGGAGCGATACAGGGCTCATTCTCTCAACAAGAACACACACTGGACTCGAAAGCCTGGCTTACAGGCGGATTCATTCATGCATCACAACCACGTCATCCCAATCCCAACCACGTACAATCCCGCAGTTACAGAGCTGGTTTTCAGACGAGAGGACTTGCTTTAGGAATTCAGACAGACCGCTGGTTCGTGGGCACGCGTGTTGCTTGTAAGAGAGGCGTGCGAATACGTTGATCGGAGAGCTGAGGATTGCCATTTGTGCGTCTCGTGCCTTACATGCTTGTGGGGAACGTTTGTTTTTTGTGCTTCTAGTGACGTATGCAGCAAAGCAATGCAATTTTTTCTATACATTTTGATACTTGCCAAATCGCAGCGATCCTTTGCGTTGCACTAGTCAAATTCACAGCGTTTCTCATTTTTCAATATATTTGTTTTTTTCTGGCATTGATTAACCCTGTGAACGCCAGAAGGCTGGAGAACGCACGCTGGGTTAATTATCACTTCTAGGCTGCAGCTCTGCCTCTGTTTGCTGCTCCTCTGTTGTAACGTTGCCAGAGCGGCTCCTTAAGATCCTATCCTTTAGCATTAGCCGGAAGGGCTTTCTTAACCCTTTAAGGGTACTCCCTCGATAGGTTTGCATTTCCCACCCCTTTAGACACTCAGATGTTCGCAGTTCATTACCAACCTACAGACCGCAAACACATTGCAGTTTTGGTGGTTTTTTTTGTATTCTTCCAATATATTTGCTTCTTTAAATGTCACTACTTTTTAACCCTTTCATTTCACGGCGTTAACATATTTTTCAGCACCCTAAATATCGCATTTCCCACGTTCGAAATGAACACCATACTCTTTAAATTAAAACAGGGCTGCACTTAGACAATCAATATAATCGCATGCACAAATATATTGTTTTTTCTTCTTGTTTTTTTTTCTTCACACCGATAAGTACCTGGGAAGGGACTTTTGACAACAAGGGTTACGGTGAACGTTTTCTAATCCAAAGCCAACTAAAGGACATGCGCAATGTTCACCGGACACTTTGAACGAATCCCCCCCTTTAAAAAGAAATTGCTGTGTTTGCAATGGCGAGTTTGACTCCCGTGGACTGCGAAACCCGACACAGGGACAGCATAGAAGAATTCAAACGTTCTACGTTCCCTGTGTATTTCTAGTTGCGTTTAGTATGGCCGGTTTTTTATTTTATGTTCCCGTTACCGTTATGTTTTTGAATACATTGCATCTTGGCGTGCCTCGTACCAAACCCTTCCCTCTTCAAGCTTAAATATATGTTTTCAGCGGAATAATCCAAAATATGGACGATAATACTGGTGCGTGGCGGTTGTACGAAAGGTTTTTTGATTACAGAGGCTGTCTCTTTGGGCAAGAGCGACCAAACTGTTATAATTTTCCGATCTCCAGACGGTCACAAGAGTATTTTAGTTGGACCCTTTTATTAACGACATCTTCCGGGGTCCCAAGGTGGCCACAGTCTATTTAAAGGGACTCCCACTCCCATCATGCACTGCAGCAAGGGTTTAAGCAGCCTCTCTGTACTTTCTTGACGGTCCCTTTAACGCCAGATATCGTTATAATATTGGTGAATAACGTGCCTAAAGCAGCGCCGTGCCACGTGAAGAATGGGATTGCAGTATTAGATACTAAACATTAAATCTGACCTGATTAACCCTTCCTTATCCTTTACTTCTCTGAGAGTCAGGAAAATGTTTCTTTTTACATGCTTGAAAAAGGGGGAAAAATTGTTTAATTTCTTATTTGTTCGGCTTATTTTGTTGTTGTTGTTGTTATGGTTAATATGCTTTCGGTGTCGCTTGCATTTCTTTTGTTGTTGAGAAATTGTTTGTAATATTTTTTTGTTTTTGCCATCATCAATGCAATTTCAACTCGGGAAGACTTGAGGGCAATTAAAAGCCAATATTGGAAAACCTGAAAGACTGGTCCTATGTGTTTTTACTCCTATGCTCATAAAAAAACACCCTTTAAAGGGACACTGCCTTGTGCCAGGGACCCCCCTGAATAATGAATGCATAGGTAAGGGGATACCACTTAAATTTAAAGGGACCTCTCAGCTATCATACGCATTAATGTGTACAGGATGGCCGGGGTGTCCCTTTAAACTTTAAAATACAGCTACTTGCATATAACGATTCAAGGAGCTCACGGGGGGGGGGGGGGGCTTGGCTTTGCAGAATACCCCCGGGGAATTCTGAGGGGGACACCATGAAAAAGGAAAGGGACTTCTCCGCTATCATATGCATTACAACCGGATTAAACCAACGCAGCCCTTCTAGCTTCTCATCTGCATTTGTAGTCCTGTTGACATTAAGAAGGAAGGATGGGCACACGTCAGACATTTGTAACAATTTGTAGCCTGCGCTATAATGACGTTAGACCAGGTCCAGCGGACTATTTGATTAGCAGATCGGATAATACTCCCATTAGGCTCTGGCAGGAAAGCCGCCGGTTCACCGAATCGACCAAATGACATATGTTTTGCGCTTCCACTTCCTGGGTGTCTCGGGTTGTCAATCGCGTCTCGAGTTATCACCCGACCCCTCCGCCTTGCGAAGCCGTAGTTTCGGAGGCTCGGAGCGCTCTATTACCCGAAAAACCAGGGAACAGAGAAAAGGAGGAGGGAAGACGGCAAACGGCACAGATTGGAGACAGATGGATGGCTGAGCGTCACAGATGGAAATGATTTCATGTTCCTTGTAGAGATGCAATTCTGCCAAATAGTGAAAAACACGGCCTGGACGTGTGCGTGTGTCTGTATATATGTGTATGTGTATATGTATACATGTGTATGTGTGCGTGTGTGTATATGAATGTATGTGTTTATGTGTGTGTGAAGGTAAATGAATGTATGTGTAAGTATTTGAATGTGTTTGTATGTATATGAACGTGTGTATGTATATGAATGTGTGTGTGTGTGTGTGTGTGTATATATATAGCCACACTCTTAGGTACCCTTCCCAAGTTCTTTACTGTTGCAGGCACAGGATGAGGTTCCTATTGCTGGAGCTTCGTTCTTCATTACAGACATCTACCAGAGTCACAGCAGTCTCATGCTGATGGTTGATGATGTCATAGCTGGCCGTTTGGGGTCAAGGGGGGCTGCGAGAGATGTCTGTGCCAGGGACAACTTGACCTTATGCCCATCGCGCATAAGGGGTCTATCGTGACCTCCACAGATACCTAAGATGTGTCTATAGTACTCCAGCGTGGGTCGGATCAGCTGTTTCTGTACTGTACATCATAGATACCATACCTCCCAGTATTTTAAATGGACAGGACGCTTTTCTTTTATGGGTGTGGATTCATGTGACCTTTCAATTGCAACGTATGTGAATTGTGTACTTTTATTGTTGACACAAACATTTCCTGCTGTTTCTATACACATTATTGGGACTTTTAGGGCTGTAGAACCCTGCGATCCCCTCATACCCAGCAAACATTCTGAACTCCTAGAAAACAGGGGCAACAGGGGAGGAAAAAGGGACATATTATATATATATATATATATATATATATATATATATATATATATAAATAGGGCCGTCCCTCCTAAAGTGGTATACTTGGGAGTTATGCAGCTACCTGTATATGAGATTATATATATATATATATATATGTATTGAAACAATCATTGAATAAAGTGTATATGAGGCTCTGTGTTACATGGTCGGTGGCTTATGTCTCCAGGAGGAATAATCACATGTTATTAAATGGCTGGGTGAGAATTACCAGCTCTGTGACCTCTGTTACGGGGTAACTCCTGGGGTCTGCCCAGTGGGTTCCCTTTAAACGGTTGGCAAAAACCGTTAACTCAAACATGGCATCTGTGGGCTGGACTGTCCCCACCCCATGTCACATATTGGCCAATGGCAGCCTCATAGTCCATTCCATACGCCCAATAAGAAAGCAGTCCTAGGTGGAGGCGTCGCAGGCGCAGATTAATACACTGAGTTGGAAAAGTGACGCCATTTCCCAGTCACACACCCTGTGGAACCGCCCTCCCTTCGCGCGACTGACAGACATAAAGCTTAGCCAATGAGCAAAGGGACACGACAAGTCCTGTCCAATGGCCAGAGAGCGAGGGTGGCAGCGGCGCTCGCGGCGGATTTCCTGCTGCTCTCCGGGTCCCTTCCCTGCTGCAGGCTTGAGTCCTCGTACCGTATTTTCACCCATTCTATCGCTGGCCGCGGGGTGTCGCGCTTCCGCTGTTCCCCACCGGTATTTTTTGGACCCTGTCACGTTTGCCCTCCCTATCCTCTTTTTGCCCCCCTAGCCAGAAGTAGTGCCCCCGCCCAGGCTGCTGCACGGTGAGCGCACTCAGCAGGGAAGATGCCGGCGGTGTCCAAAGGTGACGGGATGCGGGGACTGGCCGTGTTCATCTCCGACATCAGGAACTGTGAGTGACGGCTGGGCACGGGGCACCTCATGGGGGCAACTCGGAGTATATGGGGGCAGTAACTATGAGGGTGGGGGCTGTACACAGACCTTGGGGGCGAGTGTGACTACCTGCTGCCAGCGAGTGGGCAAATGGGTGTCACTGGGCATGTAGGGAGGGCTGGGCACCGCTCACTGATTTTAGCTGTCAATGAGGTGCGAATGGGGGGCAGTTTTCCTGCCGTCGTCACCTGTGCTGATGATGTCTATCGATGACAGGCAAAAAGAGGAGCGATCGCTGGCCGCCGTAGCGCGCTTTGAATGGTGGTTATCCTAAGTCAGCCCTGTATGAATGAAAGCGTGTAAATGGGAGTGAATATTGTTGGCTGGAGGAACTGCGTGTGGCCGGGGGAACTGGCGTCGGGCAGCCGGGGAACAGGAGTTGGGCACGCTGGGTGGCCAAGGCGATTGCCAGGGGAACTGGCATTGGGTGGCCGGGGGAACTGGCATCAGGCAAGTTGGAGCGACCAAAGCGACTGGCATTGGGCGGCCTGGGGGAACTGGCATTGGGTGGCCGGGGGAACTGGCATTGGGCGGCGGGCATGTTTAAATCTGCATAGTTGGTGATGGAGTAAATGGTGGTGACTTCGCTGGCTGTGTGAAAGTTGCCAATAAGCGCAGAGAAGGTGGACAGTCTCGTGGTGGTGCTGGCGCTCTGGGGCTGTCTCTGCATAGAGAGCGGGGAGACTGTCACTCACACTCTATTCATTATGCTTCCTGTACCCAGGTGGTAGAGGGTAATACAGCGAGGGGAGTAAACACGCATGGGATAGACATACGGCTCCTGAATCTAAGACGAGACCAACGACTGATTAAGGTTTGAGTCTTTACAGCAGAAACAACGGGCGACTGGACGGGGGCCGAATGGGGCCGACCTGCTGTCACGTTTATGCCGTGCGTGTGGGGAGAAGATCCAACTCCACGTGCCTTTTAAAACGTGTTTGTGACACGTATGAACAGGAATCACGGACCAGCAACATCCGCAACAATAAAGTTCCCGGCCCCCGGCTCGCATCTAACGTGTTTTCTCTTCCTTCGCAGGTAAAAGTAAAGAAGCTGAAATTAAGAGAATCAACAAGGAGTTGGCCAACATACGGTCCAAGTTTAAGGGTGCGTACGGCCCTCGCTGATCCAAGCGTTATTAACCCATCGTGTGATACAACAGAGCGTCGTCTTCACGCAGCGCGGCTCGCTATGTCAGCTTGGGATCAATAAAAAGGGGGGAAAAGCTTCTGTTAAACAGAATGAAGGATCCGGTTCCTTAACCCCCGGGGGACGAGGCTTACCTGGTTTTTATACACGTTACTGTCCAAAAGTTTGGGGTCACTGAGCTGGTTTAATGGAAAACAAGTAAATTTCTGTCTGTAACATAATCACAAAAAGGGTTTCTAACCATCAATTAGCCTTTTAGACTTAAACAGAACGGGCCATTGCAACACAGGAGTGATGGGAGTGAACAGGAGTGATGGGAGTGATAAAGGGCCATTGGAACACAGGAGTGATGGGAGGGATAAAGGGCCATTGGAACACAGGAGTGATGGGAGGGATAAAGGGCAATTGGAACACAGGAGTGATGGGAGTGATAAAGGGCCATTGGGACACAGGAGTGATGGGAGTGATAAAGGGCCATTGGAACACAGGAGTGATGGGAGGGATAAAGGGCCATTGGGACACAGGAGTGATGGGAGTGATAAAGGGCCTCTGTACGCCTATGAAGAGATTCCATTAAAAATCAGCCGTTTCCAGCTACAATAGTAATTTACAACATTAACCCCTTCTGCGCTGGATTTCCGATCCATTTTTAATGGGCAAAATCTGCTTCCCCCCCCCAAAACAAGGACCCTGCATGACCCCAAACTTTTGACCGTTGGTGTTGGTTTTTGTTTATTATAAAGCATTCCCGATAACGTGGGAGGTTATATTTTCTGGTATTTGATCGCTCAGACTCGGGGGGTCTGTTTACCGTCTAATATCTTATGAGATCTCTCCAGACCGACTGCAGTTGATTGCAGAAATCACGGGACTCGTTTTTGCGTCTTGTAAATAATCTATTTTCGGAAATGCGCGTTCCGGTGACTTTCGGGTTTGCGGGCGGCTGATTTCTAACGCTCTGTTCTCTGTGTCGCTATGTTTCATAGGAGACAAAGCCCTGGACGGATACAGTAAAAAGAAGTATGTCTGCAAGCTCCTCTTCATCTTCCTCCTGGGCCACGACATCGACTTCGGACACATGGAAGCCGTGAACTTACTGAGTTCCAACAAGTACACGGAGAAGCAGATCGTACGTTCTGGATAATGACGCAAAATAAACCCGATACGCCCCAGAATTCTCACCTTAATGCACAAAAAAGGCTGTTTCTAAAGGCAAAAGGGGTTTAACAAAGTACAGGAGGGGAGATCTTAGAACAAGAGGCTGTGATCTAAGACTAGGCGGCAAGAGGCTTATATATGGAATAAAAGGAAGTTCTACTTTACAGAGAGGGTGGTAGATAGATGCAACAGCCTCCCAGCAGAAGTGGTAGAGGGTAATACAGCGAGGGGATTAAACATGCATGGGATAGACATACGGCTCCTGAATCTAAGACGAGACCAACGACTGATTAAGGTCTGAGTCTTTACAGCAGGAAGAACAGGTAGACTAGACGGGGGCCGAACAGGGGGCCGATCTGCCAGCAGATTCTATGTTTCTACGAAACAAAATATAATTTATTGCCGCGTGAAATAATGCTTCTTTATGGTGGATTTAAAGACAGAGTTAAGTCGACGAACGTTTTGGCCAACAAATGACACAGAATGTCCCTCTTGCCGACAGGGCTACCTCTTCATATCCGTGCTGGTGAACTCCAACAGCGAACTCATTCGCCTCATCAACAACGCTATCAAAAACGACCTGGCGAGCCGGAACCCGACCTTCATGTGTCTGGCGCTGCACTGTATCGCCAACGTGGGCAGCCGAGAAATGGCCGAGGCCTTCGCGTCCGAGATCCCGAGGATACTAGTCGCCGGGTGAGAACGCCCCGTCATCTGGAATATTACCCCTCTTGTAACCCCGTAGCGTGTCTATAATATAGGATTTATTTTACTGTTCACTCATACTCCGCTGAGTACAGACTCCCTCTGGATTATTTTACGCGTCTGTCCAATTGATTAACATATTTTTGTACACCCAGAACCCCCCCGGTGTTTCTCGAATGTGCTTTTTATTTATAAGCTGCCGTGTTTGTGACGCTCGCTTAACAGAGACACCATGGACAGCGTGAAGCAGAGCGCCGCTCTCTGCCTGCTCCGACTCTACAAGACGTCCCCTGATCTGGTGCCGATGGGGGAATGGACGTCCCGCGTGGTTCATCTGCTTAACGATCAGCACATGGTACGGTCATCTGTTCTAACGTTATAAGTAGATGCAGGTCTCCTGCCAAGCCGTTGACCCTCTGGTTCTAGACTATGACCCCCCCGGTTCTCGCGTTACTCCTCCTAAGTGTTCTGCATCTCCCGTGTGTTTATGTTTCTATCGCACCCGATCTCGCTAGTCCTTTCTCCGTGCTCAATGTGTTCAGGACCCTTAATCTCACTCCTGTCCGTGTCTCAGGGAGTGGTGACGGCCGCTGTCAGTCTCATCACCTGCCTCTGCAGGAAGAACCCCGATGACTTCAAGACCTGCGTGTCGCTGGCGGTCTCCAGGCTGAGCCGGGTAAATGATCTTTTTTTCTGCTCTTTAAAGACCATCGCGATGCTGAAAATTGAGAGATATGTTAAGTTTTTCCACACCACGGCCTAACCCGTAGACCTCCTCTTCAGATTGTCTCATCAGCTTCCACAGACCTGCAGGATTACACGTATTATTTCGTCCCCGCTCCTTGGCTCTCTGTGAAGCTTCTTCGTCTGCTCCAGTGCTACCCCCCTCCAGGTAAAATCTCATCCGTCCGAACCTTGAGGTTTATTGTACGGCGTGCCTCCAGGTCTAACGTACGTTTCCTCCTCCAGAGGACGCTGCTGTGAAGGGCCGGCTAGTCGAATGTCTGGAGACCATCTTAAACAAAGCCCAGGAGCCCCCGAAATCAAAGAAGGTCCAACATTCCAACGCTAAGAATGCTATTCTTTTTGAAGCGATCAGCCTGATTATCCACTATGACAGGTAAAATATATTCAGAAGGCCATCAAAATACTTGGCCTTGCCTCCTTTGTGGCATCGCTGTGCTGGCAGGAATGCAAATACTTATTTGTATGATGTCACATGGCTCAAGGAAATGACATCAAGGAGAAGAATAATCTCATACACGTTTACAGCCTTAATCCCAGCATATGATCTGTTAGTGTTCATATTAGAATTACAGAAATGTATTTACCCCGGGATACTGGAGTGAAAGAACGTGCAGACTAGTGGTGCTGTCCTCAGACCCCTTTACATTAAACTGACCCTTCAGGCCCAAGTTTTTAATTCAATGCATGTTAGAGTTCATCATTTTTACGTTTCCCTTTTGTACTGGGGATGGCAGATGTATTCTTCCCGCGTGTGCATTAGATGTCGGACCCGGCGTATATCAAAAGCTGGCTGACTAGGCGGCCCCTGTGAACAGTAATCACACACAAAGTGGCTCACGCGAGGCAGATGTGACTTCTGTATTTAGATTCCATTGTTGTCCCTGTCCTGGACATGGCTGACCCGATCCCCTGTCCTCCCTCCCAGCGAACCGAACCTGCTGGTCAGAGCCTGCAACCAGCTCGGCCAGTTCCTGCAGCACCGCGAGACCAACCTGCGCTACCTGGCCCTGGAGAGCATGTGCACGCTGGCCAGCTCCGAATTCTCCCACGAGGCCGTGAAGACGCACATTGAGACCGTCATCAATGCCCTAAAGGTGAGCCAAACAAAGCTGTCGATAATGTGATTAAAGTACAAACATATCCGTCATGTCTGCCATGTCCTGTCTATATATATATATATATTCTATATAATGTTGTATCTAACAATTTCTTATCCCCTTATCCTATTTTAGTGTATCTGATCCCTATATCCTATGGCAGGGGTGTCCAACCTGCGGCCCTCCAGCTGCTGCAGGACTACATCTCCCATACTCCTCAGCCAGCTCCTTAGCTGAAGGAGCATTATGGGAGATGTAGTCTTGCAGCAGCTGGAGGGCCGCAGGTTGGACACCCCTGTCCTATGGTATTATGTGACTCCTAAAGTGTTACTGCTGGTGACTACCGTTTAGTGTATTTTTTTAAATTAAATAAACATTATTATTAATAATATTATCGATCTCTTCCACGTGGCTCCGAGATTCCAGCTCTGCCTTTGACCTTAGTGGTGCTAAATACTTTGTTTTATTCAGGATTATTCTGTGTTTTGTGCTCCTGTATAACATATCGAACACGTTTTTAAGCTACATGCGTGTTCTCCGGTCTTCTGGGGCTATCCGTGTTTGTCTCATCCCGTCTCCGCGTTTTCTCCCGCAGACGGAGCGAGACGTCAGCGTGAGGCAGCGGGCCGCGGATCTCCTTTACGCCATGTGCGACCGGACCAACGCCAAGCAGATCGTCTCGGAAATGCTCAGCTACCTGGAAACGGCCGACTATTCCATACGAGAGGAGATGGTAAGTTCGCGTGGAACGCTAACTCCCGAATATTCTCTAATACCCCGATACGGGGGCCGCAGAACGCAGCTTGAACCAAAAACATGGCGGCCTTCTCCAACCGGAGCGTCGCTGCAGGGGATAAAAACATCTTGGCTTCTTGTTTCTTTTTCCCCAGGTTCTGAAAGTCGCCATCTTGGCCGAGAAATACGCCGTGGACTACAGCTGGTACGTAGACACCATTCTGAATCTGATCCGCATTGCCGGGGACTACGTAAGCGAAGAAGTCTGGTACCGGGTGATCCAGATCGTCATCAACCGGGACGATGTACAAGGTTACGCCGCGAAAACGGTCTTTGAGGTAAAAAATAACACCATTTATCGTGATATTGGGACATTTTAGTTGTTTGGGCTTATTCTGTATCCAGAACCCCTGCTGAGAGCCACTCGTTCATCAAACAGAACAGATATTCAGCCGTGGCTTGACGCGCTGTTTGCTGGCGTAATTTATATGCTAAATAATTTCTCCGCCACGCAGGGATAAAGCTAACAACTCTCTCTAAAAGCACGACGTCTGTTAATAACACCTTCTTGTAATTAG
The DNA here is from genome assembly GCF_027358695.1 of Spea bombifrons. NCBI lineage: Eukaryota > Metazoa > Chordata > Amphibia > Anura > Pelobatidae > Spea > Spea bombifrons. The sequence goes on from NC_071098.1 coordinate 29,057,779, forward strand.
CCGCTGACTCAGTCCTGTGCCTCTCTCCAGGCTTTGCAGGCCCCTGCGTGCCACGAAAACATGGTGAAGGTGGGGGGCTACATTTTGGGCGAGTTCGGCAACCTTATCGCAGGAGACCCCAGGTCAAGGTAGGATTCGATAAAAGTCTGCGTCAGCAAATCTAAAAGAAAAAAAAATATATATATCTAGCGTGTTGGCGCTAGTGTCGCTAACCTCGTGAGGATTCCTCTTGCTCGGATAACGTGGCGCGAGGCGTTCTCATTCCGGTAGGTCCCCGGTCTAATAACGGCCCTCTTCTACTTGCAGCCCCTTGGTACAGTTCAACCTGCTTCATTCCAAGTTCCATTTGTGCAGCGTGTCCACCAGGGCGCTCCTCCTCTCGACCTACATCAAGTTCATTAACCTCTTTCCCGAGACCAAGACGACCATCCAAGACGTTCTCCGCTCCGACAGCCAGATCAGGAACGCGGACGTCGAGCTGCAGCAGAGGGCGGTGGAATACCTGAAGCTCAGCTCCATCGCCAGCACGGATGTCCTGGTGAGCGCTTCATGAGCTCATTTGATCCACCGAGGAGCGAGCGAGGATTTCCCATGGAATGAGCCCCACGGAAGCCCCCGAAGAGACGGGTTGTGGGCCGTTTTTTGTCGTAACTCTTTGTTAAGGTGGTGTGTGATTTACAGCCTCTCGTGGGTTTGTCGTTGGGCAGGCTACGGTCCTGGAGGAGATGCCTCCGTTCCCTGAGCGCGAGTCCTCCATCCTGGCCAAGTTGAAGAAGAAGAAGGGACCGGGGGCGGTCAGCGAGCTCGACGACACAAAGAAAGATCAGAACGCTGAAGTCAACGGAGGGGTTGAGCCTACAGCCAGCTCCGCGGTAAGGATACGGCAGCTTTACCTCAGCTTTACCTCGCTGTAACGGCTCTGTGCCGGTCTACGTAGAACATGCAGAGGTTACGGTTAGGAGTGATGAAGGTGTAGGGTGTGCTCATTAGACATACCGGTTAAGGAATATGGACCGTAACCGCTCTTCATATGTTCACAGTCCACACCTTCGCCGTCGGCGGACCTCCTCGGCCTGCGAAGCGCCCCCGTGACCGCGTCCGCCGCGCCCGGTTCCACTAACCTGCTGGTTGATGTATTTGACACCCCGCCTGCTTCCGTGTCTGTAGCCCCCGGTGCCGAGGATCACTTCCTAAGGTAACGTGACAAAGCGCTTTAACCGGGAAGCAAGGTGGAAACGTGTGTGTAAATACTACGAAATACGCGGCTTTTGTGATCGCCGGCCGTATTATTAAGTCGGTGTTATGTTTGTGTTCAGCTCTCTGCGGTGCTTTTGTGTGCGCGTTGCTGTCTTTTTTGTGATTTTTGTGCCAACTGTCTAATTGCATGTAGGTTCTTTGTCTCTCTCGGTCTTTTGTCTTCTGTCTCTTCTACGCTGTCTCGCTGCTCGTGGACTGTCTTGTCTTTGTCTGTCTTGGTGTGCCTACCTGTGATTGGATGGCGCGCAGCGACTTGGACCCGCCCCCTGAGAGTCCTGCTTCTCTATTGGCCGATGCAGCCCAGCCTTCAGAGTAAGGGGCTGACTCCGTCACACTTTTATAGAAGAGGTAGCACGTTGCCTTCTCGTACCCGGTACAATTAGCGAGCGACGCCGGGCCGTTGTTACCTCCCCAACCGGCAGCGAAGCGGTTAATCTATGCATTTGGCTTTTAATATAAATACAGCGCTTTCCTATATCTGCCAGGAAAGATAACTGCACGGAAAGCAACTTATTGGGAAGAGAAAGAGAATAAAATTAATTTTTCTATTAGATTAGATTCCATTTATTTAGAGTACCGGCAGATTCCGTAGCGCTGTTACCTTCGCCCTGCTCTTGTGAGCTTGCAATCTATTAAATATCCCGTTAGGGGCTGTAGGCGTTGCCGCTTCGGATCAGCGTTGCTTGTTGATGTCTGTGTCTGGTGGGCTTCGGATGTCGGCACTAACACCGTTTACCAGCCTAACAGACCCGTTTTTGTGTTTTCTCTCTCTCGCTCCCGTGTTCTGCTCCATTTCCATATCTTTTTTCTCCTGGTCCGCTTCCGCTCTTAGTTCTGGTTCCGCTGTCTCTGAGGATCCTGCTTTGCCGATCGCCGAGGCCGACGAACTCCTAAACAAGTAAGAGAGGCTGCTGTGACCCCGCGCCCTCCTCCTGTCCGTGCCGTGTAAACCCTCTCTGGTTGCTTGCGTGTAGCGCCCGTGTTGTCCGTCAGTTACTGTCCCTCACGACATGTATGATCTCTTGCGTAACATACTTGTCTGAATGTTCTGGAAGTCCACGGATAGATGGGGTTCATGTGAAGACGTTTAATCGTTCCTCTGGATCTAGGTTCGTCTGCAAGAACAACGGAGTCCTGTTTGAGAATCAGCTTTTACAAATCGGCGTCAAGTCAGAATTCCGCCAGAACTTGGGTACGTCGTGAAGCGGGGGCCGTCGTGGCATTTTCTATATTATTAGATATATGTTACTTGGCACCCCTCGGTGTCGGGGGGGGGGTGTCTGAGCTTCCAAGCGTCCGGACTTGTTTTAACGTTGCTAAAAATGACATCTTTTACAGGACGGATGTACTTGTTTTATGGAAACAAAACGTCGGTGCAGTTCCAGAGCTTTACCCCGACTGTCTCCTGTCCGGAGGATCTGCAGAATCATATCCTTTGGGAGCGAGCGATTATGGGGGGCGAGCGCTCATCGGGGGCGAGCTCAGAACCCCTCCTTTGCTTTCAGGGTTTTGCCTTTTATCAATCAAGTCGGGGGGGGGGTGATTACCCCCTTGATCCTGTCCTCTGCGGAGGTCTTAATGCCCAGGGGTGATAATTCTGCCCAGACCAATGTGCCCTTCAGGGGGGTAGCTTCAGACCCATTTGCACGCTTCTGGTCCTTAACCTGCATGCGCACAGCTCAACATCCAGACAAAGCCCGTCACTCCGGTCATAGAAGGAGGTGCTCAGGTCCAGCAAATGCTGAACATTGAATGCTTGGCCGACTTTGACGACTCCCCTCTCATCAACATTAAGTTCAGGTACAGGCAGCTCCGCGATCCGTTCAGAGCGTGATTGGTAAGAGTAAGGAGTGTAAAGCCGTGCGTTTGACTCATTTTCTTGGTCGTCGTTTAGGTACGGAGGGACGTTACAAAATATCACCCTGAAGCTGCCCATCACCATGAACAAGTTCTTCCAGGCCACCGAGATGCCGTCGCAGGACTTCTTCCAGCGCTGGAAGCAGCTCAGTCTGTAGGTTCATTATCTGTAGACGTTTGCCCTCCTGAAAATAAAAAGGGGTTCTTGTGGGTTATTCCCCAACTTATTTGACATGGCAGTTGAGTTGGGAGTGAAATATTTGAATAATTTTGGTAAATTATACTTATGTTTGACTTTTGACAGCCCCCAGCAAGAGGCACAGAAGATCTTCAAAGCCAACCACCCCATGGACTCTGAAGTGACGAAAGCTAAGGTGAGACATGCCTGTGGAATCGTTGCACGCGGTTCCGTGAATCGGCCTGGAGGTTCTAGACCACCGCATGGCTGCCTCTGGTTTAAAGGGAAAGGGAGGACAGTGCGTGGAGCGGGTGTGCGGCTTCACGGTAACCTGTTTGTCTGTTTCAGCTGCTGGGCTTCGGCTCGGCCCTGCTAGACAAGGTGGATCCCAACCCAGATAATTATGTCGGAGCCGGGATCATCCAGACCAAGTCTGTCCAAGTGGGCTGCCTGTTGCGCCTAGAACCAAACATCCAAGCTCAGGTAACTTTACTTAGAAATGCTTCCTCCGTTAACCAAACCTGCCCCTCGCTGCGCGTCCGACCTGCCCCTTACCCAGCGCTTCTCGCACAGACCTCGTTAGATTCCGGGTCGTCTGTAATAATTCTCTTTCTCTGCTTTAGATGTACCGGCTCACCCTGAGAACCAGCAAGGAAGCCGTTTCCAAACACTTGTGCGAGTTGTTATCGATGCAGTTTTAAGCCAACGAGGACGCGTCCGCCGACGGCAGGGAAGCAGCAAAAACACTAAACGGAGGGTTCAGCGTGCGTCGGGCAAACATGCGCCTGCGTGTGTGATGGGGTCCTGCAGATCGTCTTATTGTGTGTGAGTGTGAGTGTGAGTCTGTGTACGTGTTCACTAAAGACCGTGAGACTTTTTGGAAGAGACGGCAAACTATTAATATTCTTATCTTTTAAAAGATGTGTGGTGGTTCTTCTAGGTTTCGTCGTGCTTGCCGTGACTTCTATAAATGACCCGGGAGCGCCTTCTAAAATCCGGGGTGATGGGGGGGTCGCTCCCCAAATTCTGCCCCCCGGGCTGGCCTGTGGATAAGGGAGCACCTTTCTGCGCACGCTAACCCGAACGCGTATCCGTTATCCGTTTCTTACCAACAAAAGCTCTACCGAGGGGGGGGGGTCTTTTAAAGCCGGATACTCTCTGCTGTCGGATTCTAAGCAAACGAGTAGCACGCCGGCAGTCATTCTTCTCGCCCTCTTATCTCCATCTCATCGTGTTCTTCATCGATGGTTCTCGGAGCAGCCGTCGATCACCCCGTTAATCGTTGCATGCCATTTCAGCTTCAAACACGGGCAGGCGGGGGGGGGTCTCTGATGGTTTGAGGCCAAAGCACACGTTTTTAATCATCGGCAATGTTTGCGTATTGATTGATTGTTTCTGGAAGAACATAGTATAAGTCCAGCCTGCGGACGGCAAAGGGTCTATACCGGAGCCGTTTTAACTCGTCTCGGACTCGTATTTTTTTAGGGTGGGAAGAAAAAAAAAAATGACGGGCGTCCCTGGCATGCGGGACACCTTTCGGTCTTTTTATTTTTGCCGGTTTTCTAGTATTTTGGCGTAACTAGTGGTTTTTGGTTCTGGTTGGTCCCAGAGACGTTTGAAGTGGTGATTATTGCTGTATTGGAGGTTCTAGCCGCCTAACGTCTCTCCATCTCCTCCCGGGGAGGTCTTCTCGTGTCAGGGTGACAATGTATCTGTTGTATTTTTATTTTTTTTTGTTCTTTTTGCTTTGTTTTAAGCATTCCATCACTCAATCGTTTTATCCGGTGCTTTATTTGTTTCTTGCACCGGCTTTGTTCATTCCATTTTGTGTATCATCTCCTCCGCTCTCACTGCTTCTCCTCGGGTCATTAGACGGACCGTCTTCTCCTGCATCCATACAAACGATTGTGCCGGTGGGGATTTTCTTTTACCGTACGAGATCCCCGGCCGTTGTGAAGCTTCAGTTCTCGTGAAGTCTTTGGATTGTGGGGATTGTCGTCTATCGCTGCTCTAAAATAGTGTCTGTCACATTCCGGGTCACCTCCAGTCCCAAATCAGAACCCCCTCCCCCATCGCATATCACGTTTTCTTTTTAATGCGTCGTGGATATAAAGATGTCCGTGAAAATCTAATAATTAACCCAAGCGCCGGATGGTTTCCAACCATGGTTTCAAAATATACTTTTTTTATTTTGGATGTGACCGTTCCTCCATGAATTGAGCCCGGTTTCCGGGCTGAAGCAGAGGCTCGTATTACCTCCTTTTTTAGTTTTCTTAACCTGTTTTTTTTTTTTTTTTTTCTATACGGCCTATAGTTGGCCTATTTTTTTTTTCTTACGAAGGGTAGGTGGCGTCACCTGCCTCTGTACATAGGTATATATAAATATATAAGATATTATATAAATGTTAATACATAATCGAGAGGTACATCGATACGTCGCCGTTCCATCCCTTCCAACCGTTTCCCGGAGCGCCGTTGCTCAAAAGGACCTCTCCTACCTAAGCAGCCCCCGCCGCGCATTCGCTCCTATTTACATCTCATTTAACCCTTTGTGGATTCTCCTGCGCTTCTCACTCCCCTCCTCCGGGGGGCAGTAGATCCCTCATTTTGTTTTTCTCCCGCATTGTTTTTTTTTTTTTTTACTTTTTATTCTAAATGACTCTTGTATCCGTAAAAGGAAGTGAAATCTTAACATCTTACAAATGAAGAGCGAACTAAACAGCTTTGTTTTGGTTTTTTTTCTTCTACCTTTTGGCACCCAAAGGGTTAAAGCTACAGAGACAGCCCCTTGATCACAAAGCTTGTTGTTTGTGTGTTTTTTTGGGGGTAATTCTCCACGTTATTAAACATAGGCTTGTGAAGGGGGGTGATTTTAAATTTTTTTTTTTATTTTTATATATATTTTAAAAACTTTTTTATTATTTTTTTTTGTTTGTTCCGGAGCGCAGTCCTCGCCGGTGCCGGTCCTTTATCTCGTGTAGTGTTCCGCTAGAGTCCGTGCGTGAGAGTTTTGCGTGTATAACTGCACATGAATGTACCGCCGCCGCTTCGTAAGTCCTGTATCATATTAGACGCCCATATTTTCTATCCGTGTATTTTATAAACTGTATCATTCCCACCCAAAGCCCTGGAATAAAAGATTGAGCCGTGCGTTCCTTGTTATTGTACGCGCCGCTAACGAGAGTACGACAGCCGGGCGCTTCGAAGAGCGGACATGGCCCGTTCCTGCGCTAAGGTATAGATCAAATGCCATGTATGTGAATAGACTTTCATATGGGTGACCCAAGTGGGTTTGCAGCTTAACAACTTCTATCCCTTGGCTAGCCAGATGATAAAATAATTGCTTCAATCAGCCAATCAGTGATGAGAATCGTTGGACGGCAGAAAAGCGGAGCTGCAGCTTCTCCTAAGGGAAGTAATTTTTTTTTTCCTCCCCACTTTTAATGAATGCTTATTAAGTGTATTCAATGTATTGTCCCTTTTAACAAGCAAAAGACCCTCGGCACCCCACTTAACCGCGCTTCATGTTTCAGCGATAATATTTGCTCTATATAATGTTAACCTTGTGTATAAGCGGTTTCTATGGTTACCGTTTTAGAACTCACCGTTAATATAGATATCTATAGCTATGAGTAAATTTCCATAGGCAGCCATTATTCACTTGCTTTATTTTTGCAAAACAAGGGGAAAAAACATAAATTTACAGCTTTTTATATATATTAACAAACATCTCGCAAACAAACATATTTACAACGAACGGGAGCTCCGCTCGGGCGTCAGCGAGGGAGTCAAACCTTTGGTGCCGGAGGCGGCTCGTTGGGCCGATTAGTCGTATTTAACCGTTTCAGTGTCCATAAAAGATGAAGCAGCGGGATGCCACGCAATGCCTGCGCTATTACCCCTGTGCCGTGGCAGTGATGCAGGTAGGGGGCTATTATATTGCCTAATACACCTTATTTATTTACTGGCTGTATGGTACAGAACGTTGTTCCCTGTGTACGCTAGTGGAGTTCATGCTAAAGCGCTGTGGCCGTCATACTTCTGTTAGTGGGGTAACTTCCAGGAAATCTCACCGATTGAACTATACATTATTTGGGGCCAACTAGCCCTTGTTGCAGGGGTTGGCCCCTTTTAACGCGTATTTCAAGCAAAATCCCAGTCTATTGAATACGCCTCGGGATAAGGAGGTCCCTAGGGTACAGGGAGCACGTTGCCCCCGCTTACTTTGTACACAGCTATCTAAAGGTCCCCCCTTTCTTTGCTCCATGTAGACCTTACATAGATGTCCCAGCATTAAGGCCAAGTCTAGTCATCCCCGCCCAGGATTATTGACGGGGGTCTTCAATCCATCCGGACATTGTTACCCCCCCCATGTTTTGACCCCTTCTCTTGCATTATAACCTTTCTGTGCTCCATGACGCTTATGTCTAAATCCTATTAATCAAGGTAAAATTGGCACATAAGTGATTTCATTTTTTTTCTATTTTATAAACAGTATTTTTTTATAGATATATCGAAAGAATAGGATCATTTACAACGGATGATGTCATAGAAATAATCAAATAAATACAGATAGCGTCGATTGACTTATTTTATATGCATTTTGAGTATTTTGAAAGCTGGAGGAATGCGCTATACGGAATGATTATAAACGATCATTATTTTTCTCTAGAGCAGAAAAAAAAACCAAAGTTTCTTCTTATAAAGAAGGGCCGAGGCTTTGAGCCGCCTCCTATCTCGTAGCCGACATGAGAAAAAGCTCCACTCGTAATCACCGATTTATGCCCCAATCTATCCAATATGGAAGAAAACCAAAACCAAAAAGCAAAATGGTAAAAAGAGTAGAGAGAGATTTAATCTAACAGGCGATACGGTATCTGGAACTTTACGTCACGGTCCATCCTTCCAGAAAAACATCAAAAAAATCAGATTTATCGGACCTTCCTGAGTCCCACCAGCTGGAGAAGACTTTAACCTGGGCATTGGAGAGGATCTCCTTACTCTGAAGTCAACACAGATGGATTTTCTTTTAGACTATGGGTTGAAGTCGCTTAAGGGCTATGATGTTTCTCCCTTCTTCAACCAGGAAGACCTCCTTAAAGGGACCGTAAAGGACACCGGGTTCTGAAAGCTCCCGGTACGTTTCTTCTCCAGGAAGGGGGGAGTTATTGGCCCTCAATTCAATATAATTTTAAGAGATTAAAGCTTTCCCATGGCTACAACTCAACGCGTATTGAACGGCCATGGTCAAGAAATATGACAGCCTAAAATCTTGAGGGAAGCGCGAGGACTTAGTGGAGTTACGGACATTCCCGCAAAAAAAAGTGACCTTAATCCGCTTCCCTTCTCACAGGCTCCTCTCTTATTTCACTTATGAAGGACTAAATGCCACAGGAGTGTGTTGTCCATGTGTAATGGCTACTTGTCTTTGGTCACAATGTCGAAGGTGATTGTCTTCTCTGTGGCATGATTCTTAAGGCATGGCTCTTACCGGTCAAAGAGTCGCCAACATACAACCCCCTCCCTTTCCACAATAGGAATAAGAATAAAAGAAACACCTCGAGAGATTGGAGCATCAACCGCCCATCGTCCATGGCACCCGCAGAATGCTCTAACAGACTGGGTGCAGCGTTGGCTCCATTTTTCCTCCCAACAACACGCTGTCGAACTGGTACGTCAACTTCTTCTTGACTTTTCGGATCTCGCCGGTCTTGCCGTAGTTGCGCAGGGCGCGAGCCATCTTCTGGTAGGTCATCTTCTTGCGGTTCCCTTTCTGTTGACCCCATCGGTGGGCAAGCAACTCTTTATACTTTGATGAGAACTGGAAGGTTCCTCTCTCCCGATCGAGCCACCAGATGCAATCTCTCATGTCCCCGTTCTGCAGAAGCTCCAGGAGGAACTTGTATAGCCGAACCTTTTTCCGCACGCCTTTTAAGAGGAAGAAACATAAATAATGAGAACGCTGGTAAGAAAAGTTCTTATTCCATCCATTCCACCAACGAGAGGAAATCATCTCCTTATTGGTTCTATCAGCGTCCGTTCCTCCACTGCTTTACATCTTAAGACCACCCCACAGATTTTATCTCCTTGGACCACGTTGATGTTTCTATGTTCTACCAAACCATAACAGGCTTCCCTTGTGGACTCCACCTGATAAACTTACTATGCATTTTTTTTTTTATATTTTCTTTAAATAATATATAAAGGAAAAAAAAATCCATTGAGTTTCTCAACATCTCATGGGTAATCTCCCCCGTAACGCAGGGTTGCCAGGCTACAATGTATCATTACAGAGGGTTGTTTGGTGGAACGTCCATGAGATGTATCAGCAGATCCATAAATTGTTTTTCTTTTCTTTATTGCCCATACGAGCAATAAAACATTTTCGATTATAACTTGGACACGCTCAGGCTGGCCTTGTAGAGCTGAACGTCTTTATGGCTCCAATATATAACGCTGATTTATGACCGGTTTTATAATGCGTATTAATCCCTATGATTTATGTCATCATCGTATAAGGATCGCTTTTGCCACTGATGGTTAACGGCTCTGCGGACATTATTTCACGTTAGCCAATCAGTTAAGAATAAAGGCCGTCACCCAAAGTCTTAGTTCCTCTTCTGCCCGGATGTATTAATCCTATAGTATTAATCGTTAAATGAGAGATATTCCTTTCACCCCTTTGCTCTGGTTCTGTAAGTAACTGAAACTTAGGGGTTTTTTTAACTAGAAAAAAAATAAATTAAAGCATTATGTATATCTACCCCAGAGCCGCATCCCTTACTCTTTGAAATAATACCTGGGTCGTAGCCACGGGACTCTCCTTGGGAAAAGTTGTCGTCCGATTCGCTGTCTGACACCTCCAGATCCGGGCTGTGTTCGTTATGGTATTCCTCTTCCTCAGATATAGACGGGCTTGGGACGTTACAGGGCATCGGGTACGTGGGATATTGGGTAAACTGTAAGAAGAAGAGCAGGATGAGTTCTAAAACCAGCTGGCCTGCGAACGTTAAGATAACAAACATCCTGGACCATGGCTTGGATATCCAAGCGTCCACCTGAAGACAAGTTCAAACACTTTGGGCCATAGCCTAGGTATTCAAGAGTCCACCAGACATTGTGGTTCTTTTGTTGTCGAGTATCTGGAACGTTCATGACTTATCTTTTACGTTTTTCTAGTCCTTCTATTACTAGTTATAGGGGAACCCCTGGCGAGTGTCCCCGAAGACCTCTCGCACCTTGGGAAGAGCTGAAGATGACCCATTCATTCCACCATATTTAATGGGACTGCCATCATTGCTACTCAATCTATAGCCTCCTTCCATGGTGCCATCATAAAGGTGACCACCTCAGGTACTTAAGATGTTCCTCAGTGTGGAAACCTTAGAGATGGACCCTACAATCCAGCCTCGGTGGACAGATTTGATACAGCAAAGGACTTGAACTTAAACTAGAAACTAACATGAAAACGAGAAGAAATATATTGCCTCCAATGGTCAAAACTACCAACAAAAAAATGGGACCATCAACGAGAACCCAACAGGAACAATAGCTTTGAAGACAATGCTTGCCTAAGGTGATAGCAACAAAATAAACCCCACGTTGCCTTCATCCCCTGGTTATTTGATGGAACGTCGTTCTAAGCGTTAACCGTCTTTCAAATAGATGGGTCTTGTGCCAAGTTATATAGTTTTCCAAGAATTTTGCTCATGGATATTATGCAAATGTGCCGTAATCAGCCTACCCCGTGGAGCGCGGATACCGCCATCGAAATGACAGCGGCCGAAGGTTATCGTTCAAAAACTAAGAGGGATTGTTAAATGACAAATAATGCAGAAATAATTAGGAAACGGCACAAAAACCAAAAATATGAAATGATGCTGATACAGTTAAGGCGCACGAACGACCAACAATGTATTTATAGAGCCTTTAAAATAATACTCCTGGTTCCATCGCTACTCTGTATTCTAGATTATTAGATAAATTAAAGGATTATTAATAAACTTGCACTTTCTGTAAGGTTGCGCGGTTTGTCCACTCGTGACAAATGACAATTCACATAGAGGACAGCATTGTAGATGCCGCATGGTGGCCTCCTCACCTCCGTCCCGTACATCTCCTCTGGAAGCGGGCACGGTGCGGAGTAGGGGGCTGTGTTGTCCATCGGCTGGATGGTGGTGGCAGTGGCGTCCGGGCAGTAGTTGGAATAGTTTCCCGGCAGGTAGGACACCTGGACGTTCTGAAGAGGCGTTAGCTGCCCGTTTCCATAAACGTCGTAACACGGATCCTGGGGCTCCATCCAATTCCAGTAAAGATCTAAACAGAAAAGAAGCCCAACATTCTGTGAGACAGCTCTGGATTAAGGGAGAAGTGTCTGGAGCCAAAGCGTTAATTAGGAAAATATATCAAAAGGCCATCTTTTAGAAAAATAGGTAATTTAGGCTATTTTATCGCTAAACACACTTTATACATATACACACTATCACTTACTCTATCCTTTTATTTATAATCACAAGAGAGGGGCAGACATAAGAAGGAACGTCTCGGTCTCAGGGGGGTCTTTTTGCCTTCTTCTGGATAAACTAATACGGTTTGCGGAACGGCTGAGCTTGATGAGCTCTATGTCTTTTTTTCAACCTCATTAACTATAGTGGGGTGTAAAGACTGCTCACTTCTACACAGGGACACATGGGAGCTATGCCCTTTTGATCGTAACCTAGAACAAAATGTTAAGCTCGCCCTGCGCATTAACCTTCCCCTGAACCGACACTAAGGCTGGATGACAGAGGAACGAGGATGCGCATGAGCCGACACCACCATGGAGTTACTCGGAGAACAAGAGAGGAGCTGATAACCGGCAGACAATAACCATTTCAGTTACGGATTTCCTAAGCAAAAATGCGACGAGATAACGAGACCCGGGGAGGGCCGAGGAAAGGGTTAAATACGGGGCAGGACACAGAAAGCATTGTGCTGAGCAGGTAGTAGAGACCCGGACCTGCTTTCCATGCGGCCACCTTGCAAATTTCCTGTGAATCATTTGCATGAAATCTAACTGTCCCAACAAGGCCTTTGTGTTCGGGGGCTGCTACTCACAAATCGGAGGCAAAAACAGCTGATTTCTTTTTTTTAATAATAATTATAAATAACATTTTATATCTGAACTTTTTAAATAATAATAAATAAATAAAATTCTGAGCTCTGAGTGTTTTTTTAATTAAATAATAATTTCTGAGCTGTGTTTTTTTTAAATAATAATACAATTACATGTTATTTCTGAGCTCAGTGTTTTGGTTTTTTAAAATAATAAAACAAATAATAAATTGCATTTTGTTTCTGTGCTCTGAGCGTTTAATTATAATTATATATGCATATTATCATACATGTATATTATATTATCATACATGTATATTATATATTCATATTATATATTATATATATATATATATATATACACATATTATCATATATGTATATTATATTATTATACATGTATATTATTATATATGTATATTATATTATATATGTATATTATATCATATATATATATATATCATATATTATATTATTATACATGTATATTATATATTATATTATTATACATGTATATTATATATTATATTATACATATTATATATGTATATTATATTATTATACATATTATATATGTATATTATATTATATATGTATATTATTATATTATTATGTGTATTATATTATATATGTATATTTTTATGTTTATTATTATATGGTCATAAAACCAATTTCAACCGATACTCTAGGAATTTTAACAGTTTTTTCCAGAATTGTTGGTTTTGTTTTTTTACTTAAAACAATAATAAAATTACAAGAAATAAAATTTAAAAGAAAATAGTTGGTAACCTACACCTTAAAGCGAGATTAAGAAAATGTAGCAAAGTTCAGGAGTGAATTAGGAAAGCAAAACAATTCTTTATATCTGTTACCCCATCCCCCACATACACGAGCGATGAGTAACAGTTACATCGTTCTCAGTCACATGCCCGCCGGAGATTCCCACCCCTTCAATTGTGTTCAGTTTCTCATTTTTTGTGTGAAAATCTCCACCGCTGGGCGGCCCCCACAGGGAGCAGTTTTTTAAATTTCCCCCCGAGTAAAGCTGCTGTTCCACCTACTCGTCTAACCTGGGACTGCTGAAGCCCACCTCCTTCCCGGAGATAATTATTAGTTCATGATAAATTTGCTCATACATTTTTCAGGGAATACTTAAATGTCATGTGACACAAAAGCAGGCGCTGATTGGTTGTAGTCATGGAAACTGAAAAAGTGTCTTAAAAACTTTATTTTTATGCTATTAAACTTAATGTTTAAATTCCCTTATTGTATTAGCCTCTACCATTTCCGCTGGGAGGCCATTCCACTTATCTATCACCCTCTCAATAAAGTTTCAGAAAGCACCTTAAAGAGGCGATAGAAAGATTTTAATCCTTCGGTGTACCTCTACTAAACGGCGTACCTCTACAAATACCTCTGCGCAGCAGAAAATAAGAGTTTTTGTTTATAATTTTTTTTTAAAAAATTGTCGTTTTACATTCAGATCGTTCATCGCATCAGATAATGAAGAATAAAAGTTACCTGCGTGAGTTTCGGTCTCATTTGTCGGAGCGAAGCTGTTGGGATGTTTGGCGAAGGAGTCCAAATCCTGGAGCATCGTGTCGGGATACTGCGAGGGTTAAAATGTTTAAAATAAATACAAATAAATACAAATAATTTCAATATTATTTAAAAACAAATATTTCCCCCAAAAAAACCTTTCTAATAATAATAAATAATAATAAAAATCTATATTTTATTTAAATCAGAAGTCATTTATCATACAAATAATTTCAATATTATTTAAAAACAAATATTTCCCCCCAAAAAACCTTGCTACTAATAATAAATAATAATAAAAATCTATATTTTATTTAAATCAGAAGTCATTTATCATACAAATAATTTCATTATTTAAAAACAAATATTTCCCCTAAAAACCTTGCTAATAATAATAATAATAATAACAACAATTTATATATTATTTAAAAAAAAAAGTGTACTCACCGGTAAATTAAATGGTGAATTATCAAACCTGGGGAGGAAAAAAAATATGGATATTAGCGCAGGAACCGTTATTGCATAATACATAGGGTTATTTGCAATGGATTTAGGGATCCTAACCCCAAAAGATAATCAATGCCTCAGAGGTCTCTTCTTCGACCCGTATCCCACCCCCAGCTCCCTACTATTTCAAAGGGGCTCTGCGGGTCGGCACAGAAGTAACCAGACTACTATCAAAAAACGATTCCCATCATCCAGCAGGAATTGTGGCGAGCCAGGGGTCGTCATCCCCAACAAGATTCCACGAGGAAGGCGCCCAGGAGTTAGGTTGCCCTTTACAGCATTCATAGTTTATTCCTCCCCGGGGCGTCCGAAGCTCCAGTTCCACTTTTAGGTTCCTTTTTCTGAGAATTCATAATATTTACAGCTGCAGCCAATCACAGGTCTGCGTTGTGACTTTGGATAGTTCAGTAATAAGGAGACGGGTCACAGGATATAACGCCCCCCCCTCCCCACCGCAGCCAGGGTCACGGGATATAACACCCCCCACCCACGCCAGGTCTGCAGATACCCGGCTCCCGGGGGACCCTCTGTTTGCGTGACACGGAAAATTAAACAGAAAAAGAACCGCAAAGACATTCAACCGACACAGAGCAAAACCACCGGGTGCATGCGCGACGGGGGCCCCCACACTACTAACACCCCATCCAACCACCGGGGCCCCCCACACTACTAACACCCCATCCAATCACCGGAGCCCCCCACACTACTAACACCCCATCCAATCACCGGAGCCCCCCACACTACTAACACCCCATCCAACCACCGGGGACCCCCACACTACTAACACCCCATCCAACCACCGGGGACACACACTACCAACACCCCATCCAACCACCGGGGGCCCCCACACTACTAACACCTCATCCAACCACCGGGGACCCCCACACTACCAACACCCCATCCAACCACTGGGGCCCCCCACACTACTAACACCTCATCCAACCACCGGGGAACCCCACACTACTAACACCCCATCCAACCACCGGGGCCCCCACACTACTAACACCCCATCCAATCACCGGGGCCCCCCACACTACTAACACCCCATCCAACCACTGGGTGCATGCGTAATGGGGGCCCCTACACTACTAACACCCCATCCAACCACCGGGGACCCCCACACTACTAACACCCCATCCAACCACCGGGGAACCCCACACTACTAACACCCCATCCAACCACCGGGGCCCCCACACTACTAACACCCCATCCAATCACCGGGGCCCCCCACACTACTAACACCCCATCCAACCACTGGATGCATGCGTAATGGGGGCCCCTACACTACTAACACCCCATCCAACCACCGGGGACCCCCACACTACTAACACCCCATCCAACCACCGGGGAACCCCACACTACTAACACCCCATCCAACCACCGGGGCCCCCACACTACTAACACCCCATCCAATCACCGGGGCCCCCACACTACTAACACCCCATCCAATCACCGGGGCCCCCCACACTACTAACACCCCATCCAATCACCGGGGCCCCCCACACTACTAACACCCCATCCAATCACCGGGGCCCCCCACACTACTAACACCCCATCCATCCACCACGTGCATGCCCAACTGGGGCCCCCACACTACTAACACCCCATCCAAAAGTGGTAAATTTAGAGAGTTTGCCAAAGAAACCAACAGAAGGCTGACTATTCTAATAAAAAAAATACAGCATTTTAGACCAGACCTGAATCATACATTTTTCAACTTAGACTTGTTACCGTGGGAACCAACAGAACCGTCCAATAAGGTGGAACGTTCAACTGGTTCACCGGTTACAGAACGGAAGGAACCAAGACACGTCAGGGTCTAAAACATTCTGGGGCAAAACATTTGGGGCAAATTACATGAGACGGGGCAGAAGCGATCCTTCCAGTCACCCTTTTGTCCCGCTGAGTGATGAGAGTTTGCAATCTGCCAACATTTAAAGCGTTATCACCAGTTTTCAGTTACAGACAAAAGCCGAGCCTTTCCGGGATCAGATAAACCGAAATAAATAAAAAGAGAAAATCCCTTCTTTGTACCCCAAAATTTTGACTTTGCCCCTCTGAGGGGTAATTAATGCATTTCTCCCGTATCACCCAATCGTCAAAATCTTACGGCCGGAACCACATTTATTTCTCTTATTATTTTAAATAAATCTCATAAAAGGCAATTCTGTTCTGGATGTAAAAAAAAAAAATAATAATTTTACCGTTCTGGTAAAAAAGAAAAAAACGTGTCATACGAACAGACGTGAGAAAGGGGGCTCTGTCTGCTAAATGAGTGTTGCTTAAATTTATTGTTAGTCGAATAAATAAATATAACCCACATAGTTACATACATTTATATATATATACACATCATTCAAAAGTTTGGGGTCACTCAGCTGTTTCCATGGAAAACAAGGACATTTTTGGCTGTAAAATAATCACAAAAGGGTTTTCTAACCATCAATTAGCCTTTTAAACTTAAACTTGGATCAGCGAACTCAACGTGCCATTGGAACACAGGAGTGATGAGAGTGATGGCCATTGGAACACAGGAGTGATGGGAGTGATAAAGGGCCATTGGAACACAGGAGTGATGGGAGTGATAAAGGCCCATTGGAACACAGGAGTGATGGGAGTGATAAAGGGCCATTGGAACACAGGAGTGATGGGAGTGATAAAGGGCCGCTGGAACACAGGAGTGATGGGAGTGAACAGGAGTGATGAACGTCTATGAAGATATTCCATTAAAAATCGTTTCCGGCTACAATAGTCATTTACAGCATTAACCCCGTCTGCGCTGGATTTCTGATCCATTTTAGGTTATTTTAATGGACAAAATCTGCTTTTCTTTCCAAAACAAGGAAATTTCTAAGTGACCCCAAACTATTGAGCAGTAGTGTATTAAATATATGTGTGTGAGAGTGTGTATGCATGATTGTATGTATGAGTGTGTGTGTGTGTATGATTGTATGTATGAGTGTGTGTGTATGTATGATTGTATGTATGAGTGTGTTTGTGTGAGTGTGTATGTATGATTGTATGTGCGAGTGAGTGAGTGAGTGAGTGTGAGTGAATGCATAAATAAATATATAAAGATATATATCAAATCCACAATATGCTTTTTGTGTTGGGATCAATATTTTGGGAATGATTAATGGGCGTCCGAATACTTCTATCATCTCCTGAACCCCAGACCATGCAAAGTCTGATCCGCTTCCCACCGACAGATATTTGAAAATCCGTTCCGGTTAAGTCTTTAAACTACAAAGAATTTTACAGAGAAACCCAGAGCATAACGGCAGATCGGCCCCATCCGGCCCCGGCCTGGTCGCCCTGAACCTTAATCAGTCGCTGGTTCAGGAGACGTATTCCTATCCCATTAAATTCCTTCACTGTATTAACTTCTACCACTTCTGCTGGGAAGCTGTGCCACTTATCTACCACCCTCTGAGTAACGTAAAACTTCCTTGCATTCCATCTAAGCCTCTGACCGTCTGCCTTTTGAAATTGAGGCTAAAAGAAGACATAACGGATGTTTCTAAAAAGTAAAATAAAAGTAAAAAAGTTAAATAAAAATGTATAGAAATAAGACTTACTGTAGCGAGTCCAAGGTGAGCATTTTTTGACCCGTTTGAGACAGCCCCCCAAAAAACAAAAGTGATCGACGCAGCGCTCCGGGGACCGGCTGGATGGGACTCCTCTTAACGACACCAAGTTCTGATACTTGTGATCAATGCTACCAGCTGTCCCGGGGTTTTAAGGTTTTTTAAGGGGCGGAGACTATGAGCTCATTTCAAAATTTCCCTATCCTGCTGCTTGAAGAGAGTTGTGGGGGGGGGGAGAGCGGAGAGATTTCACAACCTTGATGTGAATGCGGGGCACGAACCTGTGCTGCAACCTATACCTGGAGCTTATTCGCAGGGAGCCCCGGGGAGGAAAAACCCATCCTATTCGATATACTCAATTCACGCTCCAGCCAGGAACATGAGAGTGTTAATTTGTGGCCCTATGGGGGCCAGGTATAGGGGGTCAGGTATATGGGGGCTCTATAAGGTCAGGTATATGGGGGCTCTATAAGGTCAGGTATATGGGGGCTCTATAATGTCAGGTATATGGGGGCTCTATAATGTCAGGTATATGGGGGCTCTATAGGGTCAGTTTTTTCCTATTAATATAGTTTTATTACATTCTATTTATTATTATTATTATTATATTTGTCGTCGGGTTGTCGTCGGGACATGTTTTGGTTATCTGGCAGTAGGAGGTAAAAGGATAGAGGATTTCTGGTTGGCTGAGCAATGTGAGAGTTGCAATCCCCAGATGTTACGGCGACAGAAATAGCAACAAATTTTGTTGTCATAAAGAGGTTAAAAAAATGTTGCAATTCCTAGATGATGATGAAAAATGTTGCGTTACTTAAGGATACAAACAAATGGCAAATACAGGGTTAATAACCTCGAAACGGGCCCCGTCCTTTATGCAAAACGGGTTATCATTTAAATTATCCGTCCACATAAAGCATGAATTAACCCTTTATTGTTTTTATTTTTTTCTGCATTTTTGTGTAAGGAAGATTTTGTCAACTTTTATCTTTCTGCAAAAATATATTAATTTATTTGGGGGGGGGGGAATTTCTGCTTCATAGCTGATATTTTCCATTCCTTAATTTTTTTAGTAGCCCTTCTCTGAGGATATATATATTTTTTTTAAATTGCAAATAAAATATTTAATAAATAATTTAAAAAATAGGTAACTTTTTTTTTTTTTTTAACCCTAGAGCCCCTACTCTGGAGACCCCTTTTGAAGTTAAGGTGGGAACGATTAAGGAGAAGACTTGCTGATGTTTTTAGCCCAAAATCTCGATCCTTAATTTGTCCCATTCTAACAAATTTATGACAATTGCATAAATCAAATATTTTGGAAAAGGATATAAAAGTGACCTCCCCCCAAGGGCTCCCTACACGTCATCGCTGGATACCCCATCCATTGGTGCGCTTCCGCAAAATGGCGGAGTTACGTGGACAGCCTCTCCATTGTTCCTCCAATCGGGGAGAGGGTGTGCCCGGACGCTCCACCCATTTGGAGAAGCGCGCCGGGAGGTCTGGCTCATGGAGAGGCGGACGAAGACAGAAGACACGGGAAGAAGACAGAAGACAGGGGAAGAAGACAGAAGACACGGGAAGAAGACAGAAAACAGGGGAAGAAGACAGAAGACAGGGGAAGAAGACAGAAGACACGGGAAGAAGACAGAAGACACGGGAAGAAGAAAGAAGACACGGGAAGAAGAAAGAAGACACGGGAAGAAGAAAGAAGACAGGGGAAGAAGAAAGAAGACAGGGGAAGAAGACACGGGAAGAAGACAGAAGACAGGGGAAGAAGACAGAAGAACAAGAAGGAAAAGACAGGGTAACAGAGAGTGGGGAGACATTGAGGGAGAGTGCGAGAGCGTACAGGAGAGAGTGAGACAGCTGCGAGCGAGAGTAAGAAAAAAAGAACGAAATATAAAAGAAAATTCATCGCTCTTTGCTTCATTTATCATTGGGTCTCTCCTCGTTTTTTGGGCATTTGGGTGAATTTGCAGAGTTTCCGTTAGAATCGGGCCGCGCAGGTCTGTGATAATAAGGTTGGCGTGGAGCTGCTCCCGTGGTACACATAAAACACTGGCTTTCTGACGGAATATGTTGTCACTTTTAGTTCACGGGAGGTTTTTTTGGTGTAATTAATGACGGGCCGCTTTAAATGTCTTCAGAGATACGTTTTTCCACCCCCTGCCTTTCGTAAAAGCGAAGACCCCAATTTCCTGTCTTTGCAGAAACGAATGGCACTTTGTGAAACGTTGTGTAACGCGACTGCAGTAACGGGAGATAAGGGCCGACACATTGCTGCCCCCCCCCCCCGACATCTAAAACATCACTAATCCCATCACTAAACCCCGGGACGCCTCGCTGTGACACAACATACAGGTTACATTTATTTACATTGCACCAGTAGCTGTGACTGAGATGGTGGTAGATAAGTGGCATGGCCTTCCTGATAACGTGGTAACGGTTAATTAAGCTGCAGAATATAAATGAATAATTATAATTTCTATTTGCAGGGAGATCTCGTTAGGTCTGGACCTAATTGTGTGACTCTGAGAATAAGTATCAACTTCTTCTAAACCTAGAGGGTCCGAGGAAGTTTTACTTTACTGAGAGGGTGGTAGATAAGTGGAACAGCCTCCCAGCAGAAGTGGTAGCGAGTTCTCTTGACATGTGGGAACTTGGTAAATGCGCTGATCGTGGGACCTCCTCAAATACAGAAATACTCTGAAGAGAGTGAAGATACCCTCCAGGTGACCCGCGTTTAAACAGAGGTCTCATACAAGCCAGAATTCTAACGACAAAGGGCAGAATTCCTACACAATTACCCCAATCTGCCCCATAATGGTCTTTTGTGCCCCGGTGGGGTCTTGCCCGGGTCCTGCTACGCAGCACCGAGCGCATAACACGGAGGTCTGAGCTCCGAGGGTCCTGCCATCACCAGAGATCAAAGTCAGAGGTTTGGTAGAGCGAGCGAGGCGGCCGTGATTTACAACACATGCTGGAAAAACGTAAATAAATACAAATCCAAGTTTATGACAGAATTATCTCCAGTGTAACCCGGGCCTCTCAACAATGTTTGCTTGGAACAGATTATGGAGCATATGGACACCTGGTCCTAAATACCTCCTGGGGAACTCGTATTTAAAGTGCCATCGTCTACCGCCAGGCGTAGAAAGAGGTTACCCTGCCAGGGAACCGGGATAGAAGAACCTAGAACTCAACCGAGTTTAAACGTGAACCTGCGCTAGAAAACGTATAGGAGACAACCCAGAGGAGGTAGAAGAGGGATGACCCACCAGGACACCACGTCCATGTTCCTTCTCTATATATCGGGGGTCCCAGTTGGCGAGATCCACCACCAACGTCAACCGCTCCATTTGGACGCATCTACAAGGCTACGCACCCTTCTCATGGATCCTAGTCTAGAACGTTACTTGGCAGGAGAAGACTGGTCGCTTTGCCCGCACCAAGGAGCGAGAGAGCAGAAGACAATGGCAGCCGCCGCGGAATCCGACAGAACATTCTTGCAAATTCCGCGCTAGGGGAATGCAAATTCTATTTGCGTTATAACAGTTTTTGGCAAAAATAATCAGTCATTCATTCGCACAAAAGAAAACGCTCATTCAGCTTCATTTACATCCGAGGAAATCATTTGCTTAACAACATTCTCCGAGCACGTTTCTGCAGCTCCGTGGATTCCGACCACGCAGGACCCAAAAATGGCGGCTTTTGGGGTAAACGGCTAACTGGATTTACGTTAAGAGTCTGGTGTGACTACGGGGGGCTAATAGTAGATCTAAGACCCCAAAATAAAGAGGACATTAATTATCGGAGAATATAAGGCACCGATACGCCGCGCGATGGTCTGTTTGTAATAAAGTAATACGTCTTACCTGTTGGCCATTCTGGGCATTGATATAAGACGCCCCCCGTTTCCTGCACCAACTAAAAGGAAGGTCAAAAGGAAGGTCATCTATTTTTGCTTATTCTGAGCATTTTAGACCCCCTTGTTTTAAACATTTTTACTTTTAAACATTTATTAATGCTTTTAGGATACGTTAGAAGTCGGCCCCCCGGAGTATCCCAGGAGCTTTATACAGAGTTTATCCGCTCTTTAGTAAGACGAGACCCTCTGACATTTCAGTGCATTAAGGAAACGGCTCTTAGCGGCCAAAGTGCTTCAAGGAGGCAGAAAGCGCCCAGCGGGCGAGATAACATCTGTAAGGAAACAGATTCAAACTTATCTAACACTTCATACGGAAGACCCCCCTCCTCCCCCCGATCCAAGCAGCCTGACGCAACTCGGGGGGCCGCAACTCCAATGCAATTAAGAAATAGAAGAAAAAAATATTCAAAAATAATTCAAAAAAAATAAATAAAATTATATATATATATACACACCCCCCCCAAATCTGTTTAGTTTAAGTACATGTGCGGGAATGTATATTACACACACCATGGGATTAAACAGATATATATATATTTTATACGTTATACGTGGGAGCCAAATATTACATTAGAATTGCTAGCATTTGAATTAAACATTGAGTTTGTCATAATTATTTTAATGCAAAAGGAGGATTAATGTTTTAACAAGTAAAACAATAAAAAATATATATATATATGTGTATAGAATTAAAAAAAATGAAGTTAATACAGCCTTTGGTTTTAATATATGAATTGTAAAAGTAAAAAAAGCACACACACACACCTGTTCAAAAGTTTGGGGTCACTTAGAAATATGTCTTTTTTTTTTTTTTAAGAAAAGCAGATTTTTTTTTCCGATTAAAAACATGAAAGGGATAAGAAATCCAGCACAGACGGTGTTAATGTAAATGATTATTGTAGCTGGAAACGGCTGATTTTTAATAGGCGCACAGAGGCCCTCTATCACTCCCATCACTCCTGTGTTCCAATGGCCCTTTATCACTCCCATCACTCCTGTGTTCCAATGGCCCTTTATCACTCCCATCACTCCTGTGTTCCAATGGCCCTTTATCACTCCCATCACTCCTGTGTTCCAATGGCCCTTTAATCACTCCCATCACTCCTGTTTTCCAATGGCCCTTTAATCACTCCCATCACTCCTGTGTCCCAATGGCCCTTTATCACTCCCATCACTCCTGTGTCCCAATGGCCCTTTATCACTCCCATCACTCCTATGTCCCAATGGCCCTTTATCACTCCCATCACTCCTGTGTTCCAATGGCCCTTTATCACTCCCATCACTCCTGTGTTCCAATGGCCCTTTATCACTCCCATCACTCCTGTGTTCCAATGGCCCTTTATCACTCCCATCACTCCTGTGTTCCAATGGCCCTTTATCACTCCCATCACTCCTGTGCTCCAATGGCCCTTTATCACTCCCATCACTCCTGTGTTCCAATGGCCCTTTATCACTCCCATCACTCCTGTGTTCCAATGGCCCTTTATCACTCCCATCACTCCTGTGTTCCAATGGCCCTTTATCACTCCCATCACTCCTGTGTTCCAATGGCCCTTTATCACTCCCATCACTCCTGTGTTCCAATGGCCCTTTATCACTCCCATCACTCCTGTGCTCCAATGGCACGTTGCATTCGCTGATCCAAGTTTAAGTTTAAAAGGCTAATTGATGGTTAGAAAACCCTTTTGCGATTATATTACAGCCAGAAATTTCCATGTTTTCCATGAAAACAGCTGAGTGACCCCAAACATTTGTTCGGTGGTGTAAGTATATATATATATATATATATATATATATATATATATATATATATATATATATATATATATATATATATATATACACACACACATACACACACACATATATACACTGTATGTAAGGCATATTAGAGAAATGATTACGCTACCCAAAATGTTTTTTTTTTCCTTTTTATTATGATTCATAAAAAAACATTACAAAAATATCCTGTTGAGCAGAAAAATCTCAACTCCAACGCAGAAGCTATGAAGACATTTACACGGGCGACGGTGGCATCAGGCGAGGAACACCTGAGTACAGGTAACAGCAGACGGGGAAACGCTGAATTTATTTCCTAGAGGTTCCTTTCTTGCAGGATTAACCCCGACGTCCACGTCTGTTACAAACTCTCTTCAGGAGAAGAACTCCAGGTGGCGGTTTTGGGTTTTCCAACGGGGTCTTGAAGGATACGGAAGCCCGAGTTCTAATCTCTTCTTCAAATAATGTGTTATTCATCAAAAGGCCGCTCGATCGGGGTCGTTGAGTCCAATAAGTCCGGGGGTCCGAAGTCCTCATGAAGAGCTGATGCCAAACAGACCCAAAGAAAACGGCCGCCCCAACTCTTCATAAGGAAAACGTCCGGAGAACGTCAGGGTCTTGCTGGTTTTTCCCCCCCCCAGATAAACAAGTAATCGGCGTTACCATACCGGGGGTCCAAAGCGACGGACCAACTTCTCTTGGTCGTCCAGATCTTTCTGGACTTTCTTCCTCATGTAGAATATGGGGCAGTCGCGGCTGTAAGAGCAAGCAGAGGGTTTAACAATCACCAGACGAAAAGAAGACAGGTGGAGGACCCCCTTCAACCGGTATCCCCCCGCTCAACGGATCCGTATTATCACAAGCAGGGCGAACGGCTAACCACGGAACGATGAACAAAACTCCATAATGTTACTTTTAAAAGGAAAAGCAACTCATTTGGAACTTTAATGAATAACGGGCTGGATATATTATGGAACTTCTAAAGCGCGGGGGGCTTTGGACTCGGGAAAGGGGCAGCGGGTAACCCTCCCGCTAGGGTTTAAATGAAAATGATGGACATGGTCTCACGTTGAATTATACATCGTCCTGACCGGGTTACAGTACAGGACGACGCATTCACGTTTGATTCTACTTTGTCTGCCGAAGCTCCGTAACCCGAGAGGTCCGCATTCAGCTTGAGGGGTCTGGACAAGACGCTCGCGTGCAAATAACCCCCCCCCGGCCGATGCCCGACACACGGACGCTCTGACCGAAGACGTAACGGCGAGCGGGCAGCAACTGAAATTCCTCCGCTGCGTTAGAACAAATAAAAAATCCCAACGCCCGGCCCGACTTCTCTCATCTGAATTTATGAATGTTGTAAAAACGAATGCACAAAAAAAAAAAAACCCGGCCATAAAGCATCCCAGCTGTCAGGAGCGTTCTCACGGACCTTTGCCCCCGAAGCGCCCTCGGAAGGGGGGTGTCTCCAAACGGCCGTCTCGATGGAGCACCTGCCTCGCACGGGATGATATGGCTGCCTTACTTTCTATTGCCCCAGCGGTGCAATCGCCGGCAGTGATAAGAGATCTCAGACACGCAGGCACGTGGACGCGGGGAGATTTATCACGCCCCCGGCAGCTGGCGAGCGGCGGCGGCTCGGACGCCTATCTGTTTGCTGGACTTCGTTTGCTTTTCCCTTGGGAACCCTGTCGGAGGCGGCAGATAACGGGGCGATACAGACGGGAACGTATGGCCCGAACGGACTGCTGGATGCAGAACGCCGGTCCAAGCGGGCCGCGCCGTTATCTGCCGGTGACAGACGAGATATACGCGCCTGTTTTTGCACACAAGGTTGACAGCTCCGTAAACGATAAATCACGGGCTTTACTGCTGTAAGTGACCCGCGGGGTGCGGCCGCCGGCGTCTTACACGGGGAGACAAGATCTGCCTGAAGTAGGCAGTGATGTCATAACGCACAATAAAAAGAGGAGAGATTCAGCTATTCTGGGACATCTCCATCAGGGGGCTTCATGTACAGTTGCGGAGCGACAATGGGGCGTTCTTATTAGAGTCGGGGGTCACAATACTACATCATAGAGGCTATGTTACCTATATGCCACAGAAAATAGCAAAAAATGCCCCCCCCAAAAAAAACTTAAAAAGGGCACAATTGGACATGATTTACAAACCCTTAAGGCTGCCTGAACCAATAAACAGCAATCAGTAACTTCACAGGGGAGGGATAACTCAATGGGGGGGGGGGATTACTGGGAATAAGTTAGGATGGGTGCTAAAGTTGGGTTTTTAAGCCATTTATCCATAAATTTCAGACAATCCCAGGGGGGGGGGCATGCTCAGAACTATAGGAATCTTCGACCTCAAGCAGGAATACGCGGCTCCCGGAAACTCCACCAACCGCACCGCATGCCCTCACCTCGTGCATAAGACGTCCTCGTGTAAACTTCCCTGACAGCGCTGGCACTGAGTCCACAGCCGGGAGAACTTTTCCTCCAAGGAGCCGAGATACAAAATCTAGAAAGAAAGAAAAAAAAAGAAAACGTCGGATGGTGAGAAGAACTAGAAAGTCTTAAACGGAAGATTGTGTACCAAACACACACATCTCTATGACTATGCATACAGCTTCCGTGAAGACCCCGCACCCACCCATATAATCGTTCTCACCTCCTTCTGGTGGAGCTCCGATTCCTTCGGCTTACAATAATTACAGACAGCCCCTGTGAAATAAACAAATTTGGATTTAAAATTAAATCGCCATGGCGTCGCCATGGAGATAAAGAAGTTAAAAAAAATAAAAAAGGAGGATTCTATAAACGTTCAGACGCGCTTTTACAAAAAACAACTTTCGATTTCTATAGAAATGGAACTTGAAACCAGCTGCGGGCGACGTTTGTCTCCGTTATCCACTTCGGACGCTATGGATCAAACCATGCTCCAGGGGGGGGGGTAACCTCTTAACTGCACATCGTTCTCAAAATTAAAAAAAAAAACACATAGCTGCGTAACATTACACTTTTCTACGTGTTACTTTTCTTGCTGAATGGAGATTTTTGTGTTTCTATACGCTGCCCAAAGTATTGAAGAAGAGCAGACTTGCTGGACTAAGACCCCTTATGTATGGCGGACGAAGCCCCCGGGTTTGGTGCCCGAAGCCCCCCCAGACAGAAGACGGGGGATGTCAGTAACAGATCTCTGAACACGAAGCACGGCGGGCTGTCTCTTTCCATAGCTCCGCGCTGCTTTTAGTTCTGCTTTGTTGGGTAATTGTGAAACCGGGGGCTAAATTAGCCATTTTCACACTCAGCGTTTTCCTGGATTGGGGTCCTAACCATGAACTCTATGGTTTCCTGACTTTTTGCAGATGCAACCGTTAGCAGGACAGCCTCGGTTAGCTTACTGTAAATATAAACAGAATACGGCCCTTCTGTCTTACGGCGAGCCCAGGAAACACAAGGCGGGGGCCGACGGCAACATTTAAATACCCCGTGTTACTTTATCTAGTGTGTAAAGGGACACTCCGGCCGTTATATGCACTGTAATGCATACGATAGCCATGCGGCCCCTTTAAACTCTCATGGTGTCCCCTTCAGGCAGCCAATCAGTGGCAACCGATGTCGGGCAGTTGCAGCAGCAGGGCTGCAGCTTCTAGATCAGAGAAGTGCTTTATTTTTTATGTTGAAAAAAGTCCTATTAAGGTATTCAGAGGGTTGGGGTAACTCAGAGGACTTCTCTAGGGGGGGGGTGTTGGAGACATTAGAGGGTCCCTTTAAACAACATCTGAAAAAGCCGGCAGCGAAACGCTTTGTACAAGAAAAAGAATTGCGTTCCAGATATTTGTGTTGGGGGGGGGCTCACAAGCTGAAAATCTAAAGTGTTCTGCATGGGGGGGGCGTTATTTGCATGTCAATAAATAATAAGGAAGTTCAGAAATCGCTGGAGTTTGTTTTACGTTCGCGGCAACAATTTGTCTTTCACCAAAAATACAAAAGGGATTTAGTAAAACAAGAGGAAGTAGCCTCAGAAATCTCGGAACGGCGGGCAGGATTTAGGAAGAAGTTACAGCGCGCCAGCTGAATCAAAGCGATCTTACCAGATATCGGAAATATAAAAACCTATGTTACTTTTTTTTTTTTAAAAGCCATTTTTAATGCAATTTTAAAAAAAATGTGGGCTGGCGGGTTTGGGAGCAAAAGAAAAAAAAAAAATATATATATAATTTTGGTTTTCTTAATATAAAAATAAAAAGTGAAAACTTTCTCCTAATAATGCTGCAAATGGGGGCAACGCGTTCTCCTCCATCAGACAGGATATGATCAGGGGTTTAAAGGAAATGCCCGCAATATTTACTCAAAATAATAAAATTATAATAATAATAATGTCCGTAGCTTTGACTGTTTTTTAGATGTCCTCTCCTGTAACCAACGCACCGAACGGAGGGATCAGCGTCTGTCTATCTAATCGTTTCACTTCCATATAACTAGAGAGGATCTTGTGATTGGCTGTTGCCAAATAACCTAAAAAGGCTCCTGAACCAATCAGTGACTTAACCAGTGGGGAGGAATAATTGTGCAGATAAAGTTATGGTATTTTGTGCCTGGGATCGTGCGCTAAATGGTTAAAATGTAATATTATGACGGCTCTGTGTGCAGGCAGGACGTGATTATTTATGCGTACGCCGATCGCCAAACCGCGTTACAAAGTACAACGGCGCAATAAATCATACTCTGGACATCGAGAATTCCTGCCAATAAATCTTAATTAAGGCATTGCGGGGTCTGAATCTACACCCCGACATCACACCAACGTAGGGGACCCCCCACCACGACACGGCCCCCCAACGTGCGCACCACTGCTCTCCCTTATCATACGAAGCTGCAGCTACGACGCTAGGCTGCAAAGTGAAACTCGGGATCTTTTTTCATGGCTGGATTTTCGGGCGTTACATCAGCTGCTAAACGTTGCATTTCTTCCTCTGGTCAGCAAAATGGTTGAGTAAAAAAAAAAAAAAAAAAAAAAAAGGAACTTGCATTTGGCAAGAAATGGCGATGGATTCCGGTAACGAACGCCCACGCTCGCCATTTAAGGCGCGACGCAAGAAATTATTTTTATTAATGAATTAATTCATTTTTAAGAGGTCCTATTTATTTTTATTATTCTAGAATTTATGTTTATGTTATAAAAAAAATAAATAAAAACTTTAAAGAGAACTAAAAAGGATTCCCCCCCGAAAGACACACAAGCCGTGGGTACCGGGCGATGCGACAGGGAACCCATCTAACTCCCAGGGCGCTAAGGCCGAAATCTAGAACGTGCCAGACGGCCCTCATTGTTCTAACTCGTTTGACGGACGTAACCTCGCCCCAGGTACAAAATTCATAAAAATACCGTTTTTGGCTGTGTGAAGGTCACGTGGGTCACCGAGCTGGCATGAAACGCCGCGGCCCGGTCTCGCGCCTCATCGCAGCTCAATGAATGGCGGAGGGCAGAGAAGTCCCGGGCTCGTTCCCGGACAGGCGGTCTGTGAAGGTCACCTCTGCGATTTCATCATTTTCGGGAACGGTTAAATTTCTTCACGGGGGCCGCGGCGTCCGGACCCACGCTCGGTGCAGTCAGTGACTCCTGAGCTCTTGGCATAAGTGACAATCACAGAGCGAACGCGGGGGGGGGGGTTAGAAAGGCAACCTGCCCCGGACTTACCGTCGTGAGTCAGCATGGCCTTGCAGCCGATGCAGGTGCTGCGCTTCTTGGCGAACGCCATCAGGCCCCCGACCTTTGCGGTTAGCACGGTCTTGCACCGCGTGTGTTCTCCCTCTGAAACAAAACAGTCGGTTCTTTCCATTAAAAGCATTTAATCCCCGGGACGTCTGTTTTTTTATTAAGTTCTCCCCAATTTCTTTTGTGTCTCTTCCTCGATATTCAGTCCCACTTTTCTATTTTACCGGCGCAGCGAAGGCTAAACAGAAAAGAGTCTATTATATGAAAAAGCCTTCCCGGGTACATGCTATGAACAGGCCGGTACTCACTCAGAAGCACGCTCTCCGCCTTGGTCTCCCCCAAAATGGGTTCGAAGATCCTCAGAAGAGGTTTCGCCAGCTGCTGCTCCAAATAATACTGAGTGTCGATCGGGATGTTGTTTTCAAGAACGTAGATTGGATCCTACAAAAAAAACAACAACGATGGGGTTAACGTTCTCAACCCGGTGGAAACTCATCGATGATCCAAGGAGATCAGAAAACATTGACTTAGGGAGATGAGGACATCCAAAAACATCTGAAGGAATGCATCCACCTAACACACAAGCGTCCTTAGCTGCGATACTCCATGTTGGTCAAGCGGTCCATTTTAGGGCCAGGTTGACGGGAGCAGCAGCTGAAGGACATCGTTGCTTTCCATGGGTACGGTACCGGAGGAACGTCACACCATGTCGGCGTAACATGCCAGAAGGTGACAGTCCAGTCTGAGGTGAGACAACCAGGACAAGCGAGTCCACCAACCCAGCGTATAGGCAAGAAGCCCTACGGAACGCCGGCAGACTTCCAACCCTGTCTTATTCCACCATCGGCAGAAACTGTCACCTTTTGGCCACGCGAGGGTTCAGAGAATGGAGGTCACATGACAAGAAACCCCCCCCCCTCGGAAAACACTGAAAATGTGGATTTCGCCCCAACAGGGTCAATTGGATTTCCATTCACCGAGGCATCAAAGGAGGTATTGAAATAATAAACCTTATCTTATGGTTATTGACCAAAGCAATGAATACGATTATATTCGTTAAAACGCCTTTGTTATACGGTTCAGTAACAAAGACGTCTATTTAAAGAGAATCGAGAAGAGCCGGCCAGGGGCTCCGTGCTTCCTCCGCGCCATCGAACGGGTGGAATCGCACACAATACCTAAAGATTAACGAGCAGGCAGATTGCAGAAGTTGGATGAGCGAGAGGTGAGAGGGAAGCACTTTCATTGCCAGAGCATCATCTGAAAGGGAATTAATAATAGACCAACAAAAGCAGAAGTGCAACCTGTCTCCAAAACACACACTTTCACCCAAGGTGTATGAAATCTGCGCTTCACCAGTCGGCTTCACTTCTTATTCGGAAGACACTGGCCGTGTTTTCACGTGGCTCCCCGTATGGGGTTAATCGTCTCGTAGCTTTAATTATTATTATCCGGGCTTTTTTAAAATTGAATTTATTTTATTCTAGAGCAGCAGCGATGGGACCAACGCATAGATGTTTAATTTATGATCTCTTTGGAGACCGCATGCAAATGAACGAAGAGCATCTGGCGGGTGGCGGGGGAGATTAAAGCTTCAGAGTCTTATGATCGGCGGCTGAATATTCTGCTCAAATCTGGAAGCTCCGAGTCGGGATTCCAATCGGAATTTATATACAGTTTGGTTTCTGGAGCGACAAAGACATCGGCGAAATCAGAACGGCTTACCTGCGGATCGCGAAAAAACACGGATCCAGAAAGAACGGGCCCTTTAGAACCCCGTAGGATCTCGTTACGGGGCCCCGACATATTCACGAGAGACCCCAGACGCCCCGAAAGCCGTTACTCTACGGATACGTCTGCCGCTAAAAGAGATCGCTGCTGGAATGCGTTAAAAACACACACCGAGTGCTACTGCCGGGCTACCTCCCTCTGAATCGTACTTAAAAAAGGTTAAAGAATAAAAGGATAGTGCGAGTAATTAACCCTGCGAGATCCAACGCATAGAAAAAAACAGTTACAATGTATTTATATTGAACACCCCTCATTTCTCAAAGGGTTAAACGATGGTCACAAGGAGTCCCTGAACATCCGCAGGTACTGCTAGGTGTAATTAGGTCCCGTTACCCCTCACTTATCGCTAGATCTCATAGCACCCCCCTGGCCCGCAGCTTGCCGAGGGTGGCAAGAGATCCATTAACCAGAAGGGGGGGGGCGCTGCCGACCCGCACCGGTCACTCACCTCGGATTTCATATACGCCGCTACTCCCTTGGCAGCGCCAATGATCACGTAGGGAACCCGGTCACCTAAATTGGGGGCACTGCCCGGGTCCCTCTTCCTCATTCTGCGCAAAGAAACAAAAGGCACAGAATGTTAAAAAACAAAAACACTCATTCCTGCGCTCACCGTTACTTCATTACAGGGAGACGTCCCAAGACCCTTCGCCACGTTAACTAAATTCGCACCGGGTTCCGAGAATCCGCTACGAGGTCAATTTACCAAGTCAGCACTAAGGAAAGTATTTTCACCTAATGTCACAGCGAATGATTAACGTATAACAAAAAAAAGGTTTTATTTTTTAATTTTTTTTTATAGAATATACAATTCCTTTAAAATATTACAAAAAATAGATAAAAAAAAAATAAAAAAAACACTTATTAGAAGTTGAGATGTTTCTTTATTTAATTATTAGGAGATTTGGAATCGGCCAACGCTCCGGCTTTCTTCCATTCACTAAATTCGTTCTAAAGCCGGCGAACCTACAGTAACCTATGGCAACCGTTACAACGAATTCAGGAGTTTGGCGATACATTTGGGATGTAGAAGAATACCCGTGGCCCTACGTGGGGTTAGTACAGGGCCACCCTGGAACGTTACATCCCCTCCGGCGTGTCGGTAGATGCTCGGTTTTGCTTTTCTAGCTTTGGAAGAAATTCTATTAAAAAGAGCTAAAAAATAAATTGAAAAGAAAAAAAACAAACACTTTTTTGTGGCCTGTACAGCATCGACGATACCCAGGGGAATCCGCAAACGCAAAGCCAGCAGCGCGGAACGTCAGTCCTGCCCGGCCCCCCACCCACACGAAAAAACCGAGGGGGGCGGAAAGCAAAGGTGCGCAAGGTGCTGATCCCACCGCAGAAGGGAGGGGGGAATCGGGGCAGAAACACCTGGTCCGACCAGCAACGTGTAAAGGAATAAATAACGACGCTGCGACCCCCGATATAATAAATATCGTGATCATCCACCCCGGTATTTGCAGAAGGAGGGGGAAAAATGCTTATTCACTCTTATTCACAACAAGACTTATTTCAAATACAGGTTACAAGACCCTCCAGCCGAGATTTAAGATCGGGACCCGCCGTCAGGGCACACGCTGGACAGATCTGTTCTGGGGCCACCTTAATATTCAGACTGTGAACGTGTCTCAAAGATGCCGGCGGCGGAGTTATAGGATAACATAACGTAGCAGATAAGACCCAAAGAGTCCTACCATGGATATGACCTAAAAAAAAGGGGGCAAACAGAAAATGACCCCCCCCCAAAGGGGACGGAGACTTTGAAAAGGTCCCGTCTGGTTTTACGTATTTTGGTTTTAGCTTTTTACCCCCAGCTCTCAGATTTCCCTGGAGCCAAAAAATGCAGAATAAATTTTATTAAAAAAAAAAAAAAAAAAAAATTACGAGCAAAAAATAAATAAAAAAAGAATATATATTTGAAGAAGTGCAATATAAATGAGGTGACTAAGCATTAAGCAATGCTAGGCGGCCTTTATTTGTTACAGGAAGCCGATGCAATTTTATCTCCGGCCCTGCTGTGTTTTTTTTTTCCACATTGTTCTATCCCCCCCCACCTTCTTCTTCCAAAACAAGACGGTTACAGACACAGCTGCGGCCCCTGGGTGGGACGAGCTACCTCTGCGTTTCCCCTCGGTCACACACCGCTGCTCGCAGGCCCTGCCGAGGTTACGCATTGCCTGCTGCATAGCGGGGTGAAAAAAAATATAAAAAAATAAAAATTAAAAATTAAAAAAAGGGTGCTAAACCCATGATGCGTTTCACCCGCCTCGCCAAAATTCTCCAACAAGGGGTTAATATTTCAGTAGCTGAAATTATGAAGCAGTAATTATGAAAATATATTGGTGATATTGAGCCGGACCACAATACCGGACTTAAGATTCATAAAAATTGCATATATATATTTTTTTTTTAATTGAAGAACTTTACAAAAGCGGCCGCCACCGTCCCAACCTACCGCTCGGCGAGCTCGACGTGTGCCTGCTTCCCCGCGTACTCGTCGGCCGTCCGCGTCAGCTCCTTGGTAATCACCAGCTGGGAGATATCTATCCTGTTACACAGCAGGTCGGATATGACGTCCTTCGCGTGTTCCACGGCACCCACGGGGTCTCTTCGAGGGAAGAAGAAAAAGTTTAGAAAGAGAAAAATAAATCTGTTCGTAAATAAAATATAAAAATATGTCTCCCCTACCTGTCGATGAGGATCTTCTGCAGGCAGGTGTTGATGAGATTGACCACTAGGGGGCAGTTGTCCCTGCGCACCGTCTCGATCCCCTTGCAGTCCATTTTGTCGTGGGTGTCGGGACTGGAGGAGAAGTAGAGGCCGGCGTATCTCTTCTTATTGATCAGCAGGTAGGGGTAATACACCTACGACACGGGGGGGGGGGAGACAACGATTAGATCCGAAAGCCAAGCCGAAGACCCCGGCCAAGAGTTTACGGGGAAAATAGTGATCCCGAGTTACAGACCTTTTCGAACTCCAGCTTTATGGGGGGTGTGAAGTGACCGGACACCCACTCTGCCGCCTCCCTGCCGATCTCCATCGCTTCGGACACCGTCTGCACTCCCAGCTTGCACATGACAGAGTCCGTGTCACCGTAGACGACCTGCCAGACGACACGCGGGGGTTAACGGGAGATGACACGCGGGGGGGGTTAGTTAACGGGGGTGTTAAGGGGGGAGACGGCACGCGGCGCATGGTTCCCGGGGCCTGGAAAATGAAGCGGCTCGCCTTTCACCTTTGCGTCCCCCTTGTATCCGTTGGCCATCGTGTACTTGGACTCCACCAGCTGCTTGGTTTTCTCGATCATTTGCCTTCCAAAGCCTGTAACGCTCTGCAAAACGAGTAGGGGATATAACTATTATCACACAGAAACTCACATCGGCCCCATTCAGCCCCCGTCTAGTTGCCCGTTTCTCCTGCTGTAAAGACTCAAACCTTAATCAGTCGTTGGTCTCGTCTTAGATTCAGGAGCCGTATGTCTAT
Source organism: Spea bombifrons (assembly GCF_027358695.1). Lineage (NCBI taxonomy): Eukaryota > Metazoa > Chordata > Amphibia > Anura > Pelobatidae > Spea > Spea bombifrons. Next base: position 29,092,493 of record NC_071098.1, read on the forward strand.
CCCATGCATGTTTAATACCCTCGCTGTATTACCCTCTACCGCTTCTACTGGGAGGCTGCTCCACTTATCTACCACCCTCTTGATAATGTAAGAAACGTACTTTACGAGGGAGATTTTACTTCCACTGACAATGGGTCAACCAAATCATTTCTTTAAATGCTCTCAGAGCGCATCTTATTAGATACCACCTAAGGGGCGCGTGATTTTATATTAAATATGAATGAAAATAAATAAATACATGAAAGGGTTCCTCGCGTCTCCCATAAAGAGAACGTAAAGCGATATCACGTCGCCGCCGAGCGCCTTTGTTAGAAGATAAACAAAATTATGCAAAATGGGTGATAATCCCCTTAAAAGTAACGCAGACTCCAAACGAACGGCGGCTCGCACTTTGCATACGCAAACAGCCCAGCGGAGCTGGTAACTGGTGGGACTGGGTACTTGCTGGGCAATAACCGACAAACAGGCGAGGGATCGGGGAGGAACAAAAACATCTCTCTTTATTCTTACAATAAAAATAAATAAAGTACTCGCTGATTCCAAGCCTTGTCATTATTTATGCAGAATCTTCGGGGGCTACGCAGGAGGTATTCAGCGCATGCGCTATCGGGGCCATCTGTGGCCCTTTAATAGTGTTACAGAAACATGTACAGAGCCTCAGCCAGCTTACTAGGCTACCGCCAATGACTCAGGGGGTCCGGCTGATGCCGTTATGTCTTCGTCTGTCGGTTACGTTGTTTGCATTCATTTTGTAAACATTTCTACCATTAAATGTCCATTATTTTGGACGCCGAAGGAAATTGCATTTTTATTTGTTTTGAGCTGTCCGATGACTAATAAGATGCGTTATGACATCACTGCACCAGACGGGTGGTTTGTGTCACTGGCATGTGATGGGCTCTTAACACAACAGGTCAAGTGACACAACCCTCCCCGACACGGGGGAATCCTCACTTCTTTACACGTAGTGACCCCCGAGACCCCGATACGATAACGTAAAGTAAGAGAAAAGGGGTGCTTACTCTAGAACAGATAGAGGGGGGAGAGAGAGGGGGGGGAGAAAACCCACAAGAAAGGAAGCAGGTTATTTAGACAGAGGTACAGAATCAAACGTTCTCGTGGCATTTCTCTCGTGACTGTCTGTCTCTGAGCAATCGAGACGCGGGGAGATCTCTGCCTACTCTGTCTGCGCTGCCCAAACTTTTTATTTTTATTTCTTTAACCCATAAAATGCCAGACGACGCGAGTAAAGCATCGACGGTCATGCAAACGGTTTAACGGGTCAGAACCCGCGTTCTCTAATGAGATGGAAACGAGACGAGGGATGCAGAAGGTGCAACGAACGAACAGGTGGGCAATTCTTGCGGGTCGCGTTAAGCAAGACAGAAAGGCCTAAACCCCCCCAAGCCCGGGTTCCTGTCCCCTCGACACATGTGCTCGAACGAGATAAGCCGACTTAAAACGCAGCCCCCACGGCAAGAACGGGAATGTGGAAAGAAAGGTTCCGTGTCCTTCCTTGCGACACCCGGGGAGGATATGGGCTAAATGTGTCTGGTTTTCCTTCACATGTTATGAAAGTGTGGTTTTCGAGTTTCACCGGCTGCACATCTGCGCGTCGACCAAAAAAAAGAAAAAAAGAAATAAATATATATATATATATATATATATATATATATATCGCGATGCACAAAAAAATAAAAATAAAAAGCCAAATTATAACACAAAGGAAAAAAAAATGGGGTTCAGTGAATTTTGGAGCGAATAAAAAAAAAATAAAATAAAAAAAATAAAACAATTTTTCTAAAAGAATTTGGATGTCATTTTTCCTTCGCTCACTAATTCTCCCAAATGGATGTCCCTTTAATGCCAAAAGACACCTGGTTATGGGGGGGGGGAGGCAAAAGCGATCGATGATGTAAGGGAACTCTACATATTTCATCATTTGCCAACATTACATATTTTCAGAAAAAAAAAAAGAGAAGTTATCTTCAAAATACCAGGAAAATCAGACATTTCTAATTATGGATTCTAATGACTGTACGTGGGAACTTTCTAAATAAGCCGGGGACCCGGAGGCTGTACCGATTAACCCTTTAACAGTCCACCTCGAAAACTCTAGATCAGAGGTGACCAACCTGAGGCACAAAACATGAATTCCTGCGTTCACTCCCCCCAAAAAAAATGTCTAAGAGTTTGCATGAACAACGTGCTGAGCCAACCAGGTGAGGGCCGGTGTGCCCGGGAATTAAGGGAATTCCCACCCGGTGGCAATTAACCCCCCCACCCACCTGTCGAAATAGAAATCCAGACAACTGGTAAAGGGGGCGGTTAGACAAAAGTAGATCTGGCACCTAGAATCTGATGCGTGCCATAAGAATAAAAAAAATCCTGATGAGTCCTAAAAATCTACATCTCCTACGTCTGAAGATACAGAAATATTTTGTACGACGTGGGGGTTAATCGAAGGTTAACTAAAGTTTTCTCACCCCAACTCCTCTTACGAGCAGGAGACGCTTTGGGGAAAGAGGAAGATATATTCGGCTGCGCTGCAGAAACGACTGGGTTGAGTTTTGGGTAGAAGCAGTAAATATATATTTTTAGAGCACTTTCCCTGAATGCGATTGGCACGTATTGAATAATCAAAGAAGGGATTTTACCCTCCCCAATCTCATAGGCTGGGGTAATATATATGGAGCGAACATACCACGGGCTCTCGGCAGCCCTCTCTCACCTGTGAGATCTCCAGGCAGGGCAGTTTGCCGACCTGCGCGCCCGTGAATCCGTACACAGAGTTGGCGCTCACTTTCAGCGCCAGCTGACGGCCGTCCAGCACTTTCTGTTTAAACGGATCCGTCTCCTTCTTCAGTTCTGTCTTCGCCCTGCATGCCAGACACGGAATAGTTAAAACAAAGTCCGAGGGTCCGACGTCGCGTCCCAACGCCTCCAAAGCCTTAAAACATCTCAAGGGCAACTTTTAAATCATCGCTTTACAAAAGAACGCGTTCACTTGGTACCCGCTACCCACGTGGGTCTCGCAGGATCCCTTAAATACAGAACCTCAACTCAAAATAAAGTTAGCTGGCGTCCTAACCCATCGGATCATAACAAAAATTACCTTTTTCGGGCAGATAGCAAGTTTTCCAGGATTTCAGGCAGCAGGCCCTTCCGGACGCTTGTCTTCACAAAGTGATCGCCCGTTGGGGTCTTGATAAAGTCATCCGGACTGAGGCTGAACAATTAAAGGCAACAACATAACGATTATCCCAAGCTACAGAATAAGTGTCTTTCAGCCAATTTGCGTAAAGAAGTAGGAACGAGGGACAGCGTGACACTGAAATAATCATCAGACATGCAAAGAACCTTCCTGCGATGCCACCTTACTATACGGACTTTGAGATGCCAAGTGCACGATAAGTAGGAGTTATTACACGCGTTTAAACGTCTAAACTACCGGCATCTCAATCTATCCTCCGCTAGATAAATGAACCACACGCTCACCCGTATTTCTCGATGGCGCCGGGCTGCAGCAGCGTGGTGTAGCAGAGGTTATGAGCCATCATAATAGACGGGTACAGCGATGAGAAATCCAGCGTGGCAATCGGTACCGAGTAATACCTGGAAGGGAGATGGGACTTAGCGAATACGCCCCCTTTCGTGAAGCCTCTCCGGTAGGTTTTTGCATGCGCCGCACTTACCCCTTCACGGGTTCTATGACCGTTGCCCCGGTGTAATCCTCACCGCCCTCCGTCTTCACCACCGGCATCACCAATTCCTGTTTCATCGCCTAATTTTTAAACATAGTTTTTTTTTTTGTTTGTATATAGATAGATATATAATATATATAAAAGGTATTAGCTTCATTCTTCTGCTGACTTGCGAGCACGAACCTGTCTTAGTAGCTGGGACACCACTTTAATCTGCTGCCCCCGGGATAACAGATAGCTGAGGGGCACGCCAGTCACACGCGCCATCTCCATGTAGTTGATGACACACATGAGCTTCTCCAGGAGACGGAGCGGAAGGTACGCGTCCTTCAGACAATACACGGCCAATCTTCTGCGGGTTTGGTCATTGCCGTTCTGAGAAGAAAAAGAAAAAAAAAATATTTCAGGTCAGAATTTATGGCCACAATTGTCCGAAAATCAAATTCATGCCGTCCACCATGTCTAACCATCTATATGCAATGGCAACAAAGACTTCTAACCAATCCGTGTGCTTTCCCTGAGTCATCTGAAGCGATCACAGATATAGAACGTCTGTATTTGAAGGGGTTTCAGTACCTGGAGGTCGGTGATGATTGAGTGTTGAACGTCCTCCTTCTGTTCTTGCAAGAAGTGATAACTCACAGCGTTCAGAGTATAGGAACGGAGTTTATAATCTCTCAGCAAAACCTTCAAAAGCAGAATAAAAGGATCATAGTGGTTTGTGCCAAACCTATACCTCCCTGCGGACCTTCCATAATCACCACAGCTATACATAGGCACACGCCGTTACCTGAAGCAAGTCAAACTGGACCCGGCCCTCTGTGTTAATAACTTTGTTCTCTCGCCGTCCCATCTGCTTGGACTGGAAAGAGGAGTCTTTGATAACAGACTTCATGGTGGGGATCCTCCCCAGGTAAGGAAACGTAGACACCTTGGAGCATCGGAAAACACGCAGCATGACAACAAAACCGGGACATGTAACAGACCCATCAACACTCGCAAAATCCACCATAAAGTCCCAAACTAGATCTTTTTAATGGACATCGCAGTTCATCTTGTATGGACTCTAGTGCATTTTACACAATGAATACTGGTCCATGCGCTGGTCCAGGTGCTACAAAAGAACGCGAGTATAAGAATAATAATCACCAAAAGCGTGGAGTGTTACCTTCAGGGCCTGCGCTCTGTTGATCAGGTACGGCATGTCGAAGTTCTGAATGTTGTAGCCGGTGATGATATCGGGATCGATGATGCGCACAAACTCTGCCCAAGCCTGTATGATGGAGGAAAAAAATAAAAAGATGTTGCAGCATGGAGGCAAGTCAGGAGACATCCCCCGGAAATAAAATCCCTAGCTTTACACTAGCTTAGTATCTGCAATTCCCCAGAGTTCTATATGTGGCCTCTGCTCTCGTCAGAGTAGTCTCACCTTAAGAAGATCGTGTTCCTTTTCGAAGCAGAGTACTTGAGAGCCCACGATGCTCGCGCATTTCCCGAGGGTGAAGACGTTGCGTATGAAAGGGTCCTTCTCTCCTTGGCGCAGGACCATGTTGGCTATCTGGATCACGGGGTCTTTGTCCGGCTCCGGAAAAATACCTGGAGATTGCGACACGGAAGAAAAAGTGACCTATTGAACCAGCTGTGGTCAGGCGAAGACACACAGAAAACCGGGGGCTTAAAGATCTCGGGGGTCACCTTTTCGCCCGGCGCATTCAATGTCAAAGCTCAGGACACGGAGCGGCGCTATCTTCTGCCATTCGCCCTCCGCAGGGTGACTGATGAGATCGGCCGAATTGACGTCCACCTCCAGCTGCACGAGGGACACCTGCCGAGAAGACACAGGCGGTCTAAATAAAAACCCCTTTTTTCCCGCTCCCGCTGGGGCGTCCGCCAGGGCCGTCGCAGCCGCTCACCTTGCCGGGATTGTCTTTAGAAGAGACGCCATCCGAAGACGGCTTCCGTATTCTATATTTCCCTGCCGGAAGCTCGATCCAGTTACACCCGACAACGTCGTTGTCCACCATAAACCTATAAGAAGAAACAGCGGGAGAACGATTTGACTTAAAATAAAAAAATAGTTTCCCATAATTGCCTTTTAATTTAATCACACAAAATAATATATAAAAATAATAAAAATCGCCCGTTTCTCCTGCTTAATCAGTCGTTGGTCTCGCCTTAGATTCAGGAGCCGTATGTCGATCCCATGCATATTTAAATCCCCTCACTGTATTACCCTCTACCACTTCTTGCTGGGAGGCTGTTCCACTTATCCACCACCCTCTCTGTAAAGTAAAACATCTTCACAACGCTAAAAACATTTCTGAAGCCGTCATGACCACAAAAAGCGCCCTTTGAGTATTTTGCGTGTGATCTGAACTGTAACAGAAGGCAAAGAAAATCCGATAGAAACAACCGGCTCACGGGAAAAAAAAAACGATACCTTATTTCAAAGTCAATATTGGCTTCGTAGGCCTGGTAGCAATGGTGGGGAAAGGACCCAAACCGCAAGCCTTGCTCCAGGAGCCGCTTGGCGGGCGCAATGAGACGCGGCAACGCCATGGTAACTTTCAGAAAAGGAATAATTCTCTTCCCGTGGTATCCGTACATATCTACAAAAACAAGGCGTGATCGGACCGTTCAGAAGTTTATCAGAACACAGGGACTACGGGCTAGCGCGGCAGCAGAAGCCGATACTCACTCTCTTTCATGCAGATGTCCACGGCCAGGACCGCCTGGGATATGCTGTCTTTGTTAGAGCGCATGTCTTTAATGACGGCGCTGTTTAACTCTTTCTTGAAGTCGTTCAGGTGCTCTTGTTTAAACCCTAAAAACGAGAAAAGCTGGAATTTATTTCTAAACCAAACTCAACATACAAAAAAAAAAAAATTAAAAAAAAAAAAAAAAAAAAAAAAAAAAAATCAGTCTTATAGTAGCAATGTATTTTTTTTTATGTATTTATCCTTCATCCCATCTCCCTAATTAATAGGAGCAGAACCTTCACCTGTTCCGCTATTAAAAACAAACCCTTTTTAAAATACGGTCAATGTGAACTTAAATTATTATTTTAAATACATTCAGCCCCAGGTGCTTTTACAATAACGTTCACAGCGTACGTGACAGGTGCAGCTATGAAAACAGAAATTTAAATTCCAGCCGCGATACATAAAATAAATTGCTCTGCACCCCATCGCACCCCCTGCATAGGTCCCTGCAGTTCTGTACCGGGTTGGCAGGGCACGTAGAAGTAAGGCGCGAATCCATGGATGTGACAGCAGACGCTGTTCCCCTCGGAAGTGATTCCAAACATACGGATGATGGGGGCAGGTCCGTGGATGGCTCCGTGCATCCCGGAAACGTGTGACCCTGAAAAACATTACAAGTAAGCCAGCGGAAAACAACGCGCATAAGCATTGGGGGTCTAAACAGATACTCAACCGCAGCGCCCCCCGAGCCACCCATTAGACTTGTGCATTCGTAATCAGGGCGAACATGAAAAAAGAACACGAAGGGAGCATTTTCGTTGTTCACGCAGAATATGCAAGAAAGGAGCATGGCGGCAGCAAAACGTACACCAGACGCACAACACAAAGATTCTTCGTGTTCGTCTTCGTTAATATCCCTTAACTAATGTCTCTGGTCCCTTCCCCCTCTAGCCTACCTTGTCTACGCAGCATCGCAGAGGTTAACAGGAGCGGGAATCCGTAGGCTCTCGCAAGGAGTTAAAAGGTCCCTGCAAGGGACTCTATTGGCAGGGGCCTCCTGTGGCATCAACCAATAAAGGGCAGCCATTGGTGCCGGAGGAGCTCCCTGTCGGCGACCAATAGAGCCACTTGCACGGACCTTTAACTCCTGGAACCTCCCCAGACCAAGTTTCGCCGACAGGAGTTAAAGGTCTGTACGAGCGCCTCTATTGAACTCCTGACGGCAAAACTTGGTCCGGGGAGGATCTAGGAGTTAAAGGTCCATGCGAGCGCCTCTATTGGTCGCCGACAGGGAGCTCCTCTGGCACCAATGGCTGCCCTTTATTGGTTGATGCCAGAGGAGGCCCCTGCCGGAGACCAATAGAGTCCCTCGCAGGGACCTTTAACTCCTTGCGAAAGGATTCGCGGATCCCCGCTCCCGTTAACCCCTGCGATGCTGCAATGGTTTCCCCAGGCCTGGTGTCAGCGGCAGGATTTTAAAAGTCTGTATAAGCGACTCGTCGCGGGCTCGTCTGACATCAACCAGTGAAAAGCAGCTGCCCTTCATTGGTTGATGGCAGAGGAGGCCATCAAAGAGCTCGTACGGCCCTTTGAAATCCTGGCGCCAAAGCTGCTGTGTACCGTTACCGCAGCAAAAAACGAAAACTAACACGAAGAACGTACACGAATATTCACCCGAACCGAACACAGGAACGGGCAAATATTCGTGGAATACGAAGACGAACACTTGGCCGGTGCCCAAGTCCAGTAACCACATGCTTTACACTGGAGGAGAGTTAACCAGGAAACATTGAACGGCGGGTGAATAATGATAGAATGCAGCCAGCCGTTGACTAATTGACTTTTAAAGATATCGGACCAGTCCACCTCCTCAAACAAACAGATCGAGTTCCTCTCCGTGCCCTGCGAAATGAAAATGCAGGGGTAACAGAGACCAGGGGAATTCCTCCGCCGGGCAACAACATCAACATTGTCCTTCTTTGTGTGCAATCACACTTCACGTGGACAGAAGCCAACGGGTAGAGATTGAGCAAGATACAAAAATAATGCAGCTTCCCTATGATCTTAATAACAATCAGTATAATCCGTTCACCTGCTTTATTTCCTTCTTTATCGAGGACAAAGCAGCCACTGAACACTCCCGGCCCCAGGCCTTCCACCCCTTCATAACGTAACCCTGCGATCACCGGCCTACCGTTAATCTATAACCTCTTGGCTGCTTTTATTTTCTTAATGGAATCAGAGAATTTGCCCCTTTGGTCCATCTAGTCGCCCGTTTCTCCTGCTGTAAAGACTCAGACCTTCACCAGTCGTCGGTCTCGTCTTAGATTCAGGAGCCGTATGTCTATCCCATGCATGTTTAATCCCCTCGCTGTATTACCCTCTACCACTTCTGCCAGGAGCCTGTTGCACTTACCTACCTCCCTCCTTATATTGCATCTAAGCCTCTGACCATCTAGTTTTGGAGATAGATACACTTAGTGTGGCAGTGGCAGCCTGTGACAGAGCCGGTATTATTCCGTCTTAAGTCCTCTCCCTTCCCCTCACAAAGGCTGCCTGACCCAATTAACAACAATAAGCAACTTAACACGAGGGAGATGAAGTAATGTGGCGTATGAATCACGCAGACCCTAGCAGAGGCTGTTTCCATGGTAACCACATAAGGTGGGTTTTTAGGTCCCTAGGGAAGCAGAGACTGATTTAAGGCTGACTCCATTTCCCCATCGTCTGCATAATGTTTCCCTTGGGGGTGGAAATCTCCCTCCATATAGAAACTTGAATTTTTAAAATAATATACACAAAAACTCAACACACCGACCCATCTACGGTGACGGCATCCTTCTCGTCCAGGAGTATCTACAACGACCTGGTGCCATATTCAGTTTAAAAAAAACTAGGGTGACCTTTACTTTTATTCCCCCCCCGGCTATTCTGTTCAAGCGCTACGTCCTCATACGGATCGGTAACGCCTTTCCGACAGATACAGTTTTATTTGCTTGAGGTTCTAAAATTCTGCACCATCGGAACTCTACGAGCGACCCTCAGAAAACACAGGCAAGGATACGGATCAAGGGTCGTATCGCAGAATTATATATATATATAGTAGAGTAGAGGTTGTAGCCGTATTAGTCCAGCGGTGTCAATATCAAATAACAGATGGAATAAGTATCTTGTGATAATACCTTTTTTATTGGACTAACAGAATTTTAGAATGACAAGCTTTCGGGAGCTCTTCTCCCTTTCTCAAGTCTAAAGCATATCTGAGCAAAACGACACATAGAATTCAATGTAGTGTGGCAGGAGAGGGGGGGGGTGCTTACTACCCAGATCTGATAAGGGAGGGTGAGATGTTGTAAAAGTATGTGTCCCTCCAGAGGGTCATAAATGTTCTGAGTAGGGAATTTGGAGGGGGGGTTTTAGCACTGCTGAAGATAAATTAACAAAAAAAAAAAAAAAAAAAAACCATAAGATGGTAGTGCTCACATATAGGGAATAGGAATGCAGTGATGAATATAAGAATGGGATGGGAATGTATATGTGTACACATGTTGTCATATATACGGTCCGCACGATGCGCTTAGACAACCTCCCGTGCCGGTACTCCCCCCCGTGGGAAGTGCTGGCAGGGGAGGCTGTCTGAGCGTTTTGGGGAGTAGGATGCAGATCCCCTGCACCGCTGCGGGGGATCTGTATCCTAACCCCGCTGCCTGCCCGGCGCCCGGGACTGCATGTCCCGGGCGTCGGGCGCTAGACCCCGAATATAGGCCGCACCCCTACTTTAAAGACTTAAAGTGGGGGAAAAAGTGCGGCCTATATTCGAGCCAATACGGTATAGGTATATATATACACACACACAGGTCCTCCGCTAAAAGCACTTACCCACATAGTAATCCAGCTCAACCTGCTGGAAGCACAGAGGATGCACTTTGGGATCGACCTCTGGAAGTTCCGGCCGCAGCCACTTCGGGTTAATGTTTCCGGAGATAAGTTTACCTAAGAAGAGCGACATGAAGGGAAAAACATTAAGAAAGTGTCAGGAGTGGGAGAGCAGAAGGGAAAGAGAAGAGGCAATAATAATGGAAACGAGGAACGGCAAACTTTATTTCTGTCTGTATTAAAGTTCATTCGTTGTAAGAATGCGTTATTCTCGCCCCAGAACTTGCCCAACTTGGACTGGATTATCTTTTTTTTTCTCTTTTCATATTTGTGGTTGTGACATCACATTGCAGGCAACTCATCATCGAGTGATGTCAAATCAGACAAAGTTCCTCACCGACAGGCAGGACATCAGCAACGGGCATCTCTTCGCTCAGTTCCATCGCCATGTCGGCTTCCACTTCGTCCAGAAAGGCCAGTTCCTCCTCAAACTGCGAAGGGCCGACATCGTCCCAGTCTCCCCGCTTCCTCTTAGACTGAGAAGAAGTCGTAGGGCCCCCGTTTTTACGCTTGAAATCCATCTCGACGTTCCTGAGAAGATTGATTTAGAGCGAGAAATTAGTTTTAAAAATGAAATTTATGCTAGCAACCAGTCCGTGAGGGCCAGGAATTCTGTGTCTTTGCCCAAACACAATTGACATGTCTGCATTCAAGCAGAGTGGCCCTTCTGCGGCCCTTGAGGACTGGAGTTGGGGACGCCACAGTTAGCTCATCTTCCAAGCCGTTGCTGAACTATATTTGACTTACAGACATTCAATATACTCAAGGCCGCGGAAATGACAGTTACCCAGCCGGGCAACAAAAACACCCCAACAGGACGTATTTAACTAGGGGGGGTCAGCAGGACCCCCCAAAAAATTTCCTAGGGCGTTAAGAAGCCCACCAGCCTATAGGCAAAATTAATACAGACCCGCAGAAACTCAAGAGAGCCCCAGGGGCCCGCTAGGTACCTGCCGAGTATCCCATGGCTGGTCCAGGACTACGCTACACCACGGCAAGACAATTTTTATTTATTTTGGGTTTTTTTTTATGTGTTTTATAAACTTTTCCTGTAAACATAAAAGGAGTATCTGTGAGTATATACTGTATATGTTATACATATATATATATTATATATCAGTTCTAAACCTGGGCATGGCTGATTGACATATACAGATTAACTACCTTCTATCATATTAAAAAGACCTGGCGTTTATTATTATTATAGCTATTATAAATATTTTTATTACACTTTTATCTTTGTAACGCCAACATATTATGATAAAAGCCGGTAACATATAAACACATTAAATATTTAGCCGTTCGGAGATGAATATTTCCGTTCCTGAACCACGTAATAAGCTTCACGACCAACACATCTTATAGAAAATATAATGGCGGAATAATACGAAAGCCTGTGACTTTATTATTAAAGAGTTAGCACTTCTATAAATTATTATACTATCAAAGGACCTGATATTACTATAAATCAAGTTGTCATATAAAAGAACAGGTCACCATGACAACAATGATCATTATAATATTACAAGATATACGGTAACATGCACCACCATTGAGGTGTAAATACGGTGGCTCGTGCTATCTAGGATGCAGGTAGCCAGGACCAGCGGCTCTGACACAACCTGCTGCCCCAAAGCACAGCCACCACTGCCATTACCCTCAGACACTGTAGCCCACATCCTGTGCTGACTTATAAACTGCTGCAGCCCTGCAGGCGCCACACTTACTTCCCGTCGCAGCAAAGAACTTCCACTCTCCCGCCAAACACCCTTCTTCCTGCTAAATTTCCCGCCCCTGCCTGCCAGTGTTGCCACGGAAACGGGACGCTGATAGGCCCCCTTCTCTTCGATCAGGCGTTACTTTTGACAGCAGGATGGCGACTTCTAGTGACGTCCCCGCGTCGGAGCGCACAGGCGCGCCATGTTGCGTGTGGCGGAAGTTGACGCACGAGAGGAAGAAAGCGTAGAGTTTCGCGGCGAATTTAGTTGACAGTATTTTATTATACTGTAGGACAGTTGTCATGGAAACCAGCTAACTGCATTTAGGCTTTTGCGGCAGAAATGGCCAATGCTTGCCAAAATGAAACCCAGTCATGCAATCCCATATGACAATAAAGACTGGACTGATGGAGTTTGGCTCATCTGCAGATAACTTTGAAATTTAGTGTAAATTGATTATGTGCCAAGAGTTGGACCGTCACCGACGTAACCCTTAAAATCCAAAAAAACAGCAAATAAAGGAGTTACTGAAATTATAGAAATGTTTTAATTTAATACTTTATTTAATATTTTAAAAGAATAGATCCCGTGGCCTGCTTGCCGAATTTTTGCTCTTTTTTTGTCTCGCTCGACCAAGGCCAGAATTTCGATACCGAAACGACAGTCAGAGGTCTCTTTTTGCAAAGATCATCTCTCACCACATTAGAAATACACCCTGAAAAAGCAGAAAAGCAATATTTTGGGGTTTATCGCCTAAGTGTAGAGTTGGATTTGCTATGGAACGCATCTTAGAAACATAGAACCTTCCGGCAGATCGGCCCCGTTCGGCCCGTCTAGTCTGCCCGTTTCTCCTGCTGTAAAGACTCAAACCTTAATCAGTCGTTGGTCTCGGCTAAGATTCAGGAGCCGTATGTCTATCCCATGCATGTTTAATCCCCACGCTGTATTACCCTCTACCACTTCTGCTGGGAGGCTGCTCCTTTATATGGCCCTTAAGACTAATAGCATTCAAAACAGCTTGTAAACACAGCTACTTACTTACCCTTCACCATTCTTGTATAAATAATAGTACGCAGGTATGCACCCTATGTAAAACTTATGAATTTACTACCTTACAGGTGCGAGCTCCAAGGCAATCTAACTATTCTCTTAGGAACGCAGCATTTTGGCGAGTCTGTCGGAGCCGAATCCCTATCCGACTTCTTCGGAGTCAAAGTTCCGCATCTAGGAAGAACTCAAGAACACAACAAAAGAGAAAAAGCCGTTGTACCGCTCCACCCCTGCGCAGGCGCTTTAAACCGAGGAACCCTCAGCATGTAACGAGGCGTTTGAGATAAGCATCTCCGCTGATTTGGTAAATGACCGACTAAAGCCTACTCTTCCCAACCATTCGAAAGAATCTGGAACCTGTACGCCAGAACACCGATTAACGGACAATCAGGACCCATTGTAACTTTAATTTGCATATTTAATGCATTTCTCCTTTTTCGTTCCACTCACAATAAATTATTATCCAAGATAGCCGTTTATTGTCGGACAAACAAGGATCTGGACGGTTGGGGATTTCTGTCTCAGATTTTTTTTTTTGGATTTCCCCTCATTTAACGGTCCAAATATCAAAGCAAGATTGTCCTTTGCCAATAAAGCTCTTGTCTTTATTGGCAAAGGAGCTTACAGGGGTTTAAAAACAAAAAAACCCCTACGTAGTCTGTTGGTTTGGGGGTCTCGGCCCAGGGGGACCCTCAGAAAGGGAATGAGAAAACCAATTTATAACCTTTTGGCAGGAGGTTGCAAGCTGGCTTCATCTGGACCCCAGGGGCTATCTGGCATGCCTGAGCACAGTTAAGGTCACAGGGGCCCTTTGCGATCTGATACGAGTGTTTGGTTGGGTATCTGTGACGGTACTATGGACCAAACTGGTTTTACTGGTTATTTTCAGCATTTGCATCCTCTTGTAACACAGCGATGAATAAAAAGTGCATTGTTTTCATTTTGTGTTCCAACAAAGGATTCTATTTTATATTTGTATTTATTAGATTGTTACAAAAAATAAACATCTGTAACGAGCGTTAGCTCTGAAGCCAAATGCTGCCCTCTGCAGGCTTCCTTAGGTATTACACAGTACATCTGTTGGCGTCATCACACAGGACTCGACTCGATTAAGGGGCCGTTTGTAGGACATGAAATCCCCGTTATCATTATACATTATAAAGCGCAAACCCCGACGAGCTTCTCCGGCGAGGCAGGCTGAACCGGCCCCGTGTAATTAATATATCAGAGAGGAGCATTCTAACGAATCTCCCGCATTGCTTATCCGTTGTGTAGAGCCAACTCGGCCCTTCTGGCAGGGGAAGCTCGCCAGGGTTATCCCTGCAAAATGCATAGCGATATCGGGGAGCTGAAAGGTTTAATTCTCCACAGAACCATTTAGTGAGTAGAGCCCTAAAGTCTTTACATTTTTACGCTTGGTACATTTTTTTACCAAAAAAGAAACTTCAAGCTGGAAAGAAAACACGGTTAACAAAAAAAAAATAGCTTCCAAAGTTTAAACTTTTGTGAATATAATTTGAGAAACTTAACATTTATCGATGCACCCAATTCCTCCATCACAATTTAACATTAAAAAACAATGAATTGTGAGCCCGTACGTGTACGGGCTTTGTCATGAAGGGGTTAAATAATTAAATCAACGTTCTACTTTAGGCTCAGATGATTACAGAATAAATACATCGATACAAATTTATCGCACATAAGTCTTTTCCGCCTCTGACTTTTTCATTGCATTGATACACAAAGTTTTTGGATGCCAGACGGGATCATTATAACTTTATTTTTTATATATATATATTTTTTATTTTTTTACAATGTTGTGGGCATTACTGGCGTTATTTTTTTTTTTTTTAATTTTTTCCCTTTTCAGCTCCCAGTAAGAATCCACGCGTTCCGTGACGCACATCGTGAGTGCTGGATCAGGTGTCTGGCAAAGGGTTAAGACAAAGAGTAAGGAGCCCGGGGCAGCAGGGGCAGCAGGGGCTTTACGAAAACGGCACGTTCCTCCTGGTTTGCCTATACTACATTCAATCATTGCACGGTACGCGACGGCTTATAATTTCAACCGGGGATTGTCAGGTTTATTACACAGGGGGACGCCAAAGCAGACCACCCAAGTTGCTAATAGGCAGGAACAAATTTAAGTATTTTTTTTTTTTATCAAATCATAGAGGATTTGACACAGGAGTTATTCTGGGATTTAAGCAACATCTACCGCTCCAGGTAAGTGCCAAAAATAGTAATCCTCCCCAAGCCAAAATTTGAAAAAACAAGTGCATATTAGGATGAGGGGGGGGGGGATCCAAATAAGCTGGGGGTAAAAAGTACAAATAAGTGCGAAATTCAATAAGGGGATAGAAATCAATGGCTACGGGAAAGCAGAAAGTACTCAAAAAGTCTTTGATGACGGAAGAAAAATGCTCTTCAAATTAGTGCTATAGAAAAAAGGATAGAAGGATCAGTGACTTTTTTGGGGGGGAGGGGGGGATAGGTAGCTCCCCCCCGATACACAACGCTTAAATCAGTCTCACATTTCTTTTCTTTTTTCTTGTAAAAAGAAAAAAACTCTAAACCAGCAGGAAAAATGACAAGTCCAGTGTGTAGGATGAGTCGATATCTTGTGCACAAAGCTGTCGGGTTCTGGGACATTTGCAGCCAACGCATGCCTAGGGTCCGAGTTACCGATCTCCGTAAGGGACTGTTAGTTTGCCAACGCTATTCCGTACAAAAAGAAGCTTGGGGGGTATGAACCGTATTAACCGTTTCTTTCTTCCCTAACTCACTACTCCGGACAAAAAACAGGACTCTGATGCACTAGGTCTTGCGCGAGACACAACACGTGGCTGACACCTGCTTTTATCGGAAGAACCGGGCTGATACTATGTACCTAAGGTCAGCTATATAAAATATGAACATTTTGGGACCGAACTACCCCCCCAAGCTGTTTTTTCTGTTTTTCATTGCCAAAAACAACTTCACCGTTCTAATGAAATCGTCTCCTCCTCTCGTATAGACACGGCCAGAGAGGTCTTCAGCCCACGGCTGACGGGAGTCCGTTTCCGGCTCTCTGCGTCGGGTAGAGCGGATCGCTGAGTGAGATGCAACGTTCGGTCTGAGGTCCGTGCCGCGCGTCTTCCGTTACTCGTGAACGTCCCAGATCTCCGACAGCAAAGGTGGCAGCTTCTTGTCCTGAAGGCGGAGAGCAAAGACTTGCTCCGAGTGCACGCTGCTTAGTGTCCGGAGGCTGACCAGCTTCATCAGCATTCGAGGAAACATCAGATGGTCCTACGGTAGATAACAGACCAGAGGCATATCAGCTACAGAAACAGACAATCCAAAGGAGTTACGAACGACCCAATAAAGAGAAGCCTTTCCCGACGGCATCTGGAATATTAACTCTAATAGAGAAACAAAGGAGAAGTCTTTGGCGAAGCACGGTGTCTTATTAACAGGGTATCTATGTATCTTTACGCAGCGGTGCCAAAGGATAACATGGCATGTGGTTAAAATCAGCTTTATTAGGAAATTAAAGTGCCAACTGAGAATGACGTGCCTAAAAGGCAACTACATTGTAATGCTCAAGCCAACGAGGGGGCAGCCTGTTAGGAACAGATAAATGCTTAAATTATAGCCTCCCCATAATTTCAGAATACAAGAAAAAAGTTGGGAATTGAATCCCATCTACGAGGCGGTTTTCTTGACTCCTATGTCTATGGAATTTGTATATACGGCTAATGTACAAAAGGGGCGCTCTATAGCCTATACAGGCAAACCATACCTGCTTATTCCGTTCTTAATACCCGACAGGCTCTCTCTGTAGGGTCTCTGCGTATCGAGCACTTCTACCCGCTGTGTTTTACCTGAGGTCGCTTTATGCGAGTGTAGGAGTGCAGCGCCTCGACGTACGGCAGCTGCAGGTTCTCCACCAGCTGATGATTCTGGACGTTCGGCCGGTCCGCGGAGAAGATGTTGATCGCTATGAGAAGGGCGTACTCTGCGTCGTCCAGCTGCATCTGCCTCATGCCTCGAGAAAACTCGAAAATGGGGTTTATAAACTCTACCTGCAAACCTGTAGACAGAAATAAATGAAATTTAACTAAATACACGAAGCGACCCCACGTTCCGGTATGAAGGACCAAGCCTGGCGGCTTTCTACTGCAAGAAGGACCAAAAACGGAGATATTTGAAATTATATTAAAGCGTTGGGTGAATACATTTTCTTAGAATTCAATGTTATTGTCCGGTCCCCTGTATAGAGGAGGGATCCTGTTAAGATGAACGGCCATCTTTCTCACCTGCTCTATGGAAATCATCCTTGCTGTAGGTGAAGTCCTTGAGGAAGGTTATACATTCGGTTTCGTGATTGTAGCGCCTGGCCGTCTCGAGCAGCATGATCTGTAAAAGATATAAATACCAAATGTTACCAAAAGCGTAGCAAAGAAAATCAAATTACATCTATCCGATTTTCATTCACAAATCTGCATCAATCTCACGTGAATACAAATTAAAATCCGTTGCGTATTCACATAAATCGGGGGTTATTTATAAGATAACCCCAAATAATTTTCCTTTAAATTTCTAAATAAGCTGGCCGGGAAACAAACAGGTAAAGTGGAAGCGACGGGGTTCACCTCTATAGTGGAGGCTTTTAGCAGAGCTATCTGGTCCTCCCTGGACAGCTCCAGGAAGCCGGGGACTTGTTTGGCAAAATCCACAATTTCCTGCACCGAAATGATGGCGAGCTCGGTAAAATGAGCGAAGCGCTGTTGGCGGGCTTCTCTGCTGTTCGGGTCGCTGCCGAGGGGCCACGGCTAATTTTAAAAAGAAAGGGGAAAAAAAAGTAAATTGAAAACGAACAGAAGCGTTAGGAATATCCAAAATTCTTATACTTTAAAGCGATAGTAAAAGAAAAAAGTGACATTTTCTATCTGACCAATCTTTAGGGTCTTGCAGTGGAAGAATGATCATTCTGCCTGTGTCTTTTGGTGGCCCAGGCTTGCGGGTACACACCGTTACTTTGGGCTGATCGCTAAAGGACCTCTTATTGCATTGTTGCTGCGCCGACACCAGCTGTTGGATCATCTCTTCCTGTTGCGGAGTGAGCTGGACAATGTCCGGGGTCAGCATGCAAGGACTCGGCGGGACCAACACCGCCGACGAGCGGACCACATCCTCATCCTGCTGCTGCTTCCTGATTTTCTTGCTGCGGATCTGTTCTTCCGAAAGAACGCCTAAGTGAAAAAATAAAATATTGGTATACATACATACAGATATATATACACACACACACACACACCAGACCAGAAATCCAGCGGACAGGGTTAATGTTATAGCTGATTTTGAATGGCGCAGAGGCCCTTTATCACTCCCATCACTCCTGTGTTCCAATGGCCCTTTATCACTCCCATCACTCCTGTGTTCCAATGGCCCTTTATCACTCCCATCACTCCTGTGTTCCAATGGTCCTTTATCACTCCCATTACTACTGTGTCCCAATGGCCCTTCATCACTCCCATCACTCCTGTGTTCCAATGGCCCTTTATCACTCCCATGCTCCAATGGCCCTCCCATGGCAGACTAGGTTTCCGAACACATTAACGTGTTACCTGGCCTAAACGGTTAGTTGCAATTGTTCCTTTAAAAACTGTGTTAATTCCCGCAAAACATGCAAATCCCTCACTTACACATCAAACGCAAGAACGCCGTCTAACAAGAGAGAGGATCGGTGCATTTTCGTGATCTAGGACCTGCGTGTTGGTTATCACCCCGTCTCTTCCCGGCCCTAAGACACGGATAAAGCGTTCGCCCGTCGCTTACTCACACTGTTCCCGCATGCCTGCCTCCCGGCATTTCCGCAGCCGGCACTCCTGGCACTTTCGCCGCATGTACATGTCCATCTGGCACTTGCCGTTGTTTTTGCAGGTGTACTTTGCATTTTTGATGACGCTCCTCCGGAAGAAGCCTTTACAGCCCTCGCAGCTCAGCACGTTATAGTGAAATCCAGAGGCCTTGTCCCCGCACACGCTGCAGACTTCATTCCCCAGCATCTTCGGCGCGGGACCCTTCTTTCTTTTCCGCTCCGGCTCCTCTGCTGCCGAAAGTAAGAAAGTTACGTTGTATCTGAAGCAAACTCACCTTCCGGATGTCTTTACCGCCGCCAGCCCACCGCCCTACAGAGCCCCACTTCCAGCTACCGACAAGGGGCAGATCTACTTACCGGCGCTGTGGGTGGAGCCTTCGCCATCCGTCCCCAGGGTCTCATTTTCATTGGGTACCGAAGAACTCCCTCGAGAATCAGATCTCTCCTCTTTTATAAGCAGCTTTGCGTTGGTGGTGGTGGCGTCCAACAGAATTGTGTCCACAGAGTGGAAAGACTCACTGTCTGTAAAGCACACATAATAACGTTTTTTGCGGGCAGTAAATACACATTTCTGCCAAGTGTAGGACGCAGCCAATTACGGGTGTGAATCAACACAAATAAATAAACAGCTTTCTCCCCCATGCCCAATCAGCACGGACATTAACTAAGAGCCGATACATTACTGGATTCAGCCTACTTCGCTTCCCTTTAAACCTTCGTATTGCCATCATCCTCATCCTCACCATCCTCCTACAGACGGGATTTTTATTATTGTACCAATGGTGGGACGGATCGTATGCCCTTCCTGGTAGAAATCCCCTATTTCACAGGTTTTTAACCCATTATTTTTATTATATTACGCATTTCTATTGTAACGCTCCACTTCAGTTCCTGATTGAATGAAAAACTTTGCTGATGCGAATGAATAAGCACTCAAATTATGAATTGCTCCCACATTCTCTACATGGTCCCACAATTTACCAAGTGAAACATCAGAGCCATTGACAGCCGCTGCTGACATATTGGGTCAAGCGTCTCCAGACATCTTCAAGGCCAAACACTGCGTCGAAAGTGAAAAAAAAACAGCATTAACAAGATTGCAAAAACAACCATATTGAATTTGCGGTGAAAATCATTCTTTAATTCTCATCAACTTTACCTGGTATTTAAATACAAAAAGAGGGCTTAAACAACGTACATGAGGGAAGTTTGTTTCAAAGGAGGTGAAATATTACAACAAATGTTCATAATCTAAGAGGGTGGTAGCATAGTGGAGCAGCCTCCCAGCAGAAGTGGTAGAGGGTAACACAATAAGGGAATGTAAACATACATGGGATAAGCATAAAGCTTCCTTACAGCAGGGGAAATGGGCAGACTAGACAGGGGCCGAATGGGGCCGATCTGCCGGCGTACATGTCAAGAACGGGACTGCTAACCCAGAACTGTTTAGGTCACCAGTAGAGCCTGCAGGTACTATTTACTTACCACAATGTTTAGCATGGCAGACTCTGGGGGGGGGAAATGCCAGCGGGGGTCTTAATTCTTCATAGTAATTCAGGGATAATCCCTGGTTTTGCTTGCATTTACCTCTGTGGACGAGAAAAGAAAAAAAAAAAAAAGATTAAAAAAGGCACAGCAAAAAGACGCGTGTAATACTTTCCTTTTACCAAATACTGTTTATTTTACATCGAAACAGGAGTGGCAAAAAAAAACACGTACTGATTTTATGTGTGTGTATATATAGCATAAACCATGATATAGGATATATAAGAGACATAAGTCCCTTTTCACATAGGAGTAAGAATAACGTTTGCTACCCACATCTAACACTAAATCCCATTTCACCGAGCCAGCCACTCGTCGCTCCAACTAGTAAGCGTTCCGTTATCTAAAGAGAACACAAGCTTCCGTTCTCAGCGAAGCCCAAACCTTGAGACAACTCGTTCCGGCACTCGGTGTCCTTGAAGAAGAGAACAAAAAAAGTGCTGCCTCGTATGTGAACCAAGACCAAAAAAAAAAAAAGACGCACACAGAAATTAGAGAAAAAAAAAAAGATTTTTGGTTCAGCTTTAAGGTCTGACAGTTTTAGCATTTATCGCTAATTTGTAACGATAAAGCCAATCAATTGACTTATTAATTTTAGTTCCAATCTAATTAAGAGGAAAGCAACATAAAACTGCATCCTATGTCATCCCTGCAGACTGCCTACGGAACAGAATACCATCAGAGCAACGGCCCCCGCAGAGGGGAGAAAATAATTACATTATATATACACACTACTGTTCAAAAGTTTGGGGTCACTCAGCTGTCTCCATGGAAAACAAGGACATTTCTGGCTGCAACATGAAAGGGTTTTCTAACCATCAATTAGCCTTTTAAACTTAAACTTGGATCAGCGAACACAACGTGCCATTGGAACACAGGAGTGATGGGAGTGATAACGTGCCATTGGAACACAGGAGTGATGGGAGGGATAAAGGGACATTGGAACACAGGAGTGATGGGAGTGATAAAGGGCCATTAGAACACAGGAGTGATGGGAGTGATAAAGGGCCATTGGAACACAGGAGTGATGGGAGTGATAAAGGACCATTGGAACACAGGAGTGTGATATTTGTCCTTTTGCTGCTCGGCCGCCTGGGTCACCTTTGTTTGCCACAATAATGGGAAGAGAAGCGCCGCGTTTCGGAACCTTACGTACCATCTGACGTTCTAAGCAAAATCACGGCCAAAGTTCTTTACAAAGTGTGTTGATGACCTGTGGTAACCTCCGCGAACTTCCTCAAATTAACTTAACTGCGAGCAGACAGCGTTCCGGGGAAAACGCCGTCCTCCCCCCATCCGACCATGATCCAGAATATGTGTCGGGCAGCGGACAAAGTCCGTAAGAAACGAGGGGCAGGCTTTAGATCGGCGTCAGCTGGGAGGAGCAGAGCTCAATTACAACACATGAATGGCGACGGCAGGCCGAGCTTTACATGAAAGGGTTAAACAGGAGAAACGCCGTATCTAGGGTTATCTGACGAAGAAGATACACAAGTCCAACAGTGACATACAAGTCACAGGCAGAAGCACAAAGAACACGTTATATATATATATGTATACACACACACACGCTACCGTTCAAAGGTTTGGGGTCATGTAGAAATGTCCTTATTTTTTAAGGAAAATCACATTTTGTCCTTTAAAATAACAGGAAATGGATCAGAAATCCAGCGCAGAGGGGGTTAATGTTGTAACTATTGTAGCTGGAAAAGGCTGATTTTTCATGGAATCTCTTCATAGGCGTACAGAGGCCCTTTATCACTCCCATCACTCCTGTGTTCCAATGGCCCTTTATCACTCCCATCACTCCTGTGTTCCAATGGCCCTTTATCACTCCCATCACTCCTGTGTCCCAATGGCCCTTTATCACTCCCATCACTCCTGTGTTCCAATGGCCCTTTATCACTCCCATCACTCCTGTGTTCCAATGGCCCTTTATCACTCCCATCACTCCTGTGTTCCAATGGCCCTTTATCTCTCCCATCACTCCTGTGTTCCAATGACCCTTTATCACTCCCATCACTCCTGTGTTCCAATGGCACGTTGTGTTCGCTCATCCAAGTTTAAGGATCTTTGGAAAACTCTTTTGCAATTTTGTTACAGCCAGAAATTTAAAATTTGTGTCTCAATCTTTATTTTTGCTGGGAAACCTCAATGGTAATGTTACCATAGCAACCGAAAAGGCTTCCTATTAGATTTGTCCATGGCAGGCAGAGGGTTAAAGTTTCCAAGACATGGCTTTATCATGTCATGGTGGGGGCAGTATTTACGTGTTACATATGGATGCAAAGTTGCCATTTCGGCCCCCCAAGCGGGTATTTGGCAGACCAGTATCCGCTGCAGATCATCGCATATCGACTCACCCTCCTGTATAGAAGTGAAGAGCGTGTACTTAGACCCAAAGCACACGCGTGGTGAATGGAAAGGACCTGCGATTGCAACATCGGGCCACAGAAGCGAGACGGAGGAAACGAGACACGAGGGCCGAGAAGTGCGGAAAACATGAGACGCGGCTGAAGGGGCCGAGTGACTGAGTCATGTTTTCAGTTTGCTGCCCAAATCAGCTTAACTCAGCAAACATGGATAAAGAGCTATTGTGTTCAAAATTCTTCATTTCAACCACGTCTCAGTCCGAGCTCAGCGCTGCCCCCCCCCCCGAGAACGCCTCCCTCCGCGCAGCCCCCCCCTGAGAAAGCCTCCCTTCGCGCAGCCCCCCCCACCCGAGAAATCCTCCCTCCGCGCAGCCCCCCTCCAAGAACGCCTCACTCCGCGCAGCCCCCCCGAGAACGCCTTCCTCCGCGCAGCCCCCCCCGAGAAGGCCTCCCTCAGCGCAGCCCCCCCCCGAGAAGGCCTCCCTCAGCGCAGCCCCCCCCCGAGAACGCCTCCCTCAGCGCAGCCCCCCCCCGAGAACGCCTTCCTCCGCGCAGCCCCCCCGAGAATGCCTCCCTCAGCGCAGCCCCCCCCCGAGAACGCCTTCCTCCGCGCAGCCCCCCCCCCCGAGAACGCCTCCCTCAGCGCAGCCCCCCCCCGAGAACGCCTTCCTCCGCGCAGCCCCCCCCGAGAACGCCTCCCTCAGCGCAGCCCCCAACGAGAACGCCTCCCTCCGCGCAGCCCCCCTCCGCCTCCTTGGGACACACAGGTAAAATAAAGGCATGTGTGTCGGCTGGAGCTGTGTGACTGCCGGTCCCTGTGAGTGCCAGGCACCCGGGCAACGGCACTTTGTAAAAAAGTTCATTCACATATGCCACACGGCAGCCAGACCCTCGACACCCTGACAGGGGGGAGGGGCCTGTGCCCCACGACACACTGCCAGGCGGGGGGGGCTGCGCCCCACGACACACTGCCAGGCGGGGGGGGGGCTGCGCCCCACGACACACTGCCAGGCGGGGGGGGGGCTGCGCCCCACGACACACTGCCAGGCGGGGGGGCATGCCCAGCAACACCTGTCAGATGGGGAAAGTTATTTAAGATATTTTCTGCAACAATGCCGATACTATCTTGATACTCTGATACTCATTTTGAATAATGTTTCCAATTCCAGGACATTTAACAACCGGAGTCATCAACCCCCAAAACCCCCCCTCACGAGAACAAGAGACAAGCTATATGCACTGAAACGTAAGGTGACAGGAGGGCGCGTACTGCGGCAACACGCCAACAGCAGCCACAAAGGTCACTAACCGAGTGCAGTCTCATCCAACGCCTGCATCCACGCTGCCACCTCATCCCATCACTTCAGCCACATCCCACCGCTCCAGCCACATCCCACCGCTCCAGCCACGCTCCAGCCACATCCCACCGCTCCAGCCACGCTCCAGTCACATCCCACCGCTCCAGCCACATCTCACGGCTCCAGCCACATCTCACGGCTCCAGCCACATCTCACGGCTCCAGCCACATCTCACGGCTCCAGCCACATCTCACGGCTCCAGCCACATCTCACGGCTCCAGCCACATCCCACCACTTCAGCCACATCCCACCACTCCAGCCGCGCTCCGCCACATCCCACCGCTCCAGCCACATCCCACCGCTCCAGCCGCGCTCCGCCACATTATAAATCTTTTTCCAGCTTTTTGGGTGGGTTTGGAATGGAAAATACATGCAGTTCTGGGGTCTTATATTAACTACAGTAATCAGTCCTGTTTCCAGGTTCCTCCCGTGACCCATGTATGTGCAGGACATGCTCTCTACTCTCTACCCTCTAGTCCACTATACATCTTTTGTTCAACTCCTGGTGTCATCCTCTTGTAGATGACTTAAACGGTACCTCTCTCTCTTATCACTATATGTTATCACAGGCCAGTCCGTACAACCCCCCCATACACATACACTCATTCATACACGCACGCACACTCATACATACACGCACGCACACTCATACATACATACACACACACACACACACACCTTCCTTACATTCTTCTCTCTTGTCACCCTTTTGTACACCCAGAGACAGACGGTTCACACATTACACAGGATTTAAAACCCAGGAACACCAGCAGCTTCTGACAACAAAACTTCACAAAATATTATCTCCCCAACCCCTAATATTTATTTAACGCGCTCCAGCATATAGCTGCTGCCATCGCCGTCACACAGAAACATAGAACTTGCCAGCAGACCGGACCCTTTCATTTTTCACTGCTGTAGACTCCTTAATGAGTCGTTGGACTCGTCTTAAATTCAGGAGCCATATGCCTACCCCATCCATGTTTAAATCCCCTCATTGTATTAACCTCTACCACTTCCGCTGGGAGGCTATTCCACTTATCTACCTCCCTCCCAGTAAAGTAAAACTTCCTTACATCCCATCTATGCCTCTGTTTTAGATCATACCCTCTTTTCCTAACATTTCTTCCTCTTTTGATAAACTCCCCTCCTGTACTTTATTAAGCCTCTCTATGTCCTGTACTTTATTAAGCCTCTCTATGTCCTGTACTTTATTAATCCTTTCCATTCTGTCCCCTCTCTTCTCCAGGCTGTTCAGAACTACTGACCAGGAGGTTGGCTGCTTCCAGCCCTGACCACGTATTACCTGCCCCAGCCCAGCCAGCTCTCCCTAAAGCCCTCCCTCCAGACCCCGGGCTTCCCTGGTCTCTCGAACTGTCAACACAGAGGCCTGTTTCTACCCCCCACACCGTCACCCTGCATTCCGTGCCTACCAGCCACGTTTTACCCCTCGCTCCTGCCCTGACACCATCCTCAGACGCCCAACCCGGTAGTACCTGTCCTCAGTGCCCGTCGCATCCTCCTCTCCCAAACTCTTCTACAACAACTTCGACCTCTCTTCCGCGAAACAGCGCCACACTTCCGCCGCAAGCCCCGCCCACAGGCACGAGGCACCAACTTTCCCAGGCCCTCTCGGCAGCCAATCAGAAAATAGCAGGGCATTGACCCCGCTGAAGAAAGAAGAGGCGTATTCGACAGGCGTGTCCCGGACGGTGACTGACAGGCGTATCAGCCAATCCGTACACAAGCTTGCCTGTCTGTCTAGCAGAGATTGTGAAGTGCGTCAGTATTATTTGGCCTCAGATGTGGGAGGGACCTGTGTTTATTATCTGTTTTATTCTATCATAGATATAGGGCAAGTGTCAACCTGGGTGTTATTAGACTTCTGACATCATCACAGCCTGGTGATAATAAAAAGCACTAGATAATAGTGGAAAATCCCTATTTTATTTACATCTTTTTCCTTATTTATCATTATTATAGAGGGTAGAGTAACCATTACACCCCCCTATAATAAAAAGCAAGTGTGGACAATTATTATGTCTGAAAGTGAAACATAAAATATAATTAAAAATTCAAAAAATATAGAATAATAATAATAAATACATAAAAGTATAATAATAAAAATAATCAAATCAAAAATATTGATAATAATACATTAAAAATTAACTTATTTTTTGGAATTATTGGAGAGTAGTTTTCTTGCTTCCCTCTTACTTAATAAAAAGTAACGGATTATTGTAAGTGATACATTTAGAGTTTTTGGTGTAATAATAATAATAATAATAAATAAATAATTGAATTTTTTGGAACAGTATATTCAGTAAAAATAGTTTTGGAGGTATTTACTTTTAAAGTCACAAAAGCTGAAATTACAAAGATTGCCAGAGCGAATCGGCCTCCACCAATCAGGAAGAGAACGTGAGCAAAAGTGGAGGGTTGATATACAGGAGGTTAAGACGGCTGTTTCCATGGTGAACACATACGTTTGTTTTTCTTAATGAATAAATATTGTACATATATATATTTTAATTTGTATGCTAACAAATGTTGCTGTTCTGTTAAGTAATTGCACGTGATGGCTGTGATTGGTGATCGCAGAAATCACATGACTCTGAACAGCTCCCATTGGCTTCTGCCTGAGTGCTGAGTGTGTGAAACGTGTCGTGTCAACTCTTTGTGGTTCTGTTCGTTTCCTCTGAACAATAAAGTTGATTCATTATGATGATTTTAAGTTTTGGACATGAGAAAAGTTTCAATTTTGAAATAAAAGTTCATGGAAACCAGACTGGGGCTGCTGAGAGGGCAAACTCCACGCCCCGCGTCATACCCCAGACAGATGTGATGAAAGCGGCAGATGTGGAGACCTCGTTTGCTTCTTTTAATACAAATTCTGTTATCTAAACACACAGCGTAGAACATACTGCTGGCCTCTCTGTCTGGCTTCTCCTTATCGGTGCCAAAAATAACAATTATGAGACAATACCCTTAAAGGGGAAATCTGATGGATTTTTTTCTCCTTTAACATAACCCTCTGCGCTGTATACAGTAATATAACCCTCAGCGCTGTATACAGTAATATAACCCCCAGCGCTGTATACAGTAATATAACCCCCCAGTGCTGTGTACAGTAATATAACCCCCAGCGCTGTATACAGTAATATAACCCCCAGCGCTGTATACAGTAATATAACCCCCCAGTGCTGTGTACAGTAATATAACCCCCAGCGCTGTATACAGTAATATAATCCCCAACGCTGTATACAGTAATATAACCCCCAACGCTGTATACAATCAGGGCCGGCCTACAATGGAGCCGAGTGGGACAATAGCAGAGGAGAGAGAGGGGCGCCGAGTGGTTTTCATTTACCCGCTCGGCACCACTCTCTCTCCTCTGCGAGCCCTCTAGCTCGGTCTCGGTGGCGGATTGTAATGCTGTTTTTAAGGAAATTTCTGGCGGTAATATAATCGCAAAAAGGTTTCTAACCATCAATTAGCCTTTTAATCTTAAACTTGGATCAGAGAACACAACGTGCCATTGGAACACAGGAGTGATGGGAGTGATAAAGGGCCATTGGAACACAGGAGTGATGGGAGTGATAAAGGGCCATTGGAACACAGGAGTGATGGGAGTGATAAAGGGCCATTGGAACACAGGAGTGATGGGAGTGATAAAGGGCCATTGGGACACAGGAGTGATGGGAGTGATAAAGGGCCATTGGAACACAGGAGTGATGGGAGTGATAAAGGGCCATTGGGACACGGGAGTGATGGGAGTGATAAAGGGTAATTGGAACACAGGAGTGATGGGAGTGATAAAGGGCCACTCTATGAAGAGATTCCATTAAAAAACAGCCGTTTCCAGCTACAATAGTCATTTACAACATTAACCCCGTCTGCTCTGGATTTCTGATCCATTTCATGTTATCTTAATAGTCAAAATCTGCTTTTTTAAATAAAAACAAGGTAACTTCTAAACGGTAGTTTGTTCTCCGGAGCCGTGGAGTGGGGTGGTCGCGTGTTTCCTTCTGTAGTATAAATATTTACACAAAAAAGAGGAGCGATTGCTGTGTGTTTATAATTACGTAGAGACGGCTCGCTCTGGGATGGGTTACGACATGACAGTAATAATGAAATGTCTTCTCCTGGTCTCCAGCAGCCTTTACGTATCGTCGACATCATCTGCAAAGAAAGACAGCCTCGCTTTTGTCGTCGTGGTGAGTCATTCTGAGGATGTTTGTTCTGACGGATGGTTTGTGCCTCAAAAAGCCAGGACTTTACAGTTCGGAGCAGGAATGATGGACGGTGTATGGCGTTACCCTCTTCTGGGTTAAAGCTGCCACCTGACTTAATCCCATTTCTTGTACTTCTTCTTAGCAACGGAGTCTGACGCAATATTACAGAAGTTCAAAGAGGGAAAAAGGGAAACTCTTTATTGAGAGGGCGGTAGATAAGTGGAACGGCCTCCTAGCAGAGGTGGTAGAGGGTAATACAGTGAGGGTATTAAACATGCATGGGATCGGCATACGGCTCCTGAATCTAAGACGAGACCGACGACTGATTAAGGTTTGAGTCTTTACAGCAGGAGAAACGGGCGACTAGACGGGGGCCGAATGGGGCCGATCTGCCGGCAAATTCTTTGATACCTGGGCTCCCATAATGCATTGTATATGTATATGCGTTATGGGGAGGTATATGAGAATTTTTGTGAAGGAAGCAGCATGTTGTGTTTACATCCCGCAGAACATCTGCACCGAGCAAACAAAACAGCCCTCAAGGCCAGATCCGTGCCTCGGAAGGTGCTGAGAGCAGCGAGACCGGCTCACGTTCCACATAAACACCCCGCAGCCCTGTTATTAGAGTCAAAGCGACCGCCAAGCCCGCAGAATCATAGACAACAGCTCCGGTCTGCTGGTTCATATATCGCTGATATCTACTGTAACCTGTTAATGTACATAGTCTTTTTGGAAAACATGGTTTTTAAAGATATTCTGAACAAAGTCACCTATATTCAAGCAGGGATTTCCGCTTTGAAAGAGCAATGAGAAAAGCCCCATTCAGGGTAAACCATACCATCCAACAGCCCTGGTTTTCATGGGATTGTCTTAATTTTGGGGCATTGTTCCTCTGTCCCGGGTGGCTGCCCCACTGCTTTTGTGAGCAGTCGGGATCATGGACTGGTTGGGGGAGATCCTCTGATCTCCCCTCGGTGCCCAGGGAGCTGTGAGATCGATGGAGATCTGTCCTGTTGCAGCGTAGACCTCCACCGCAGCACCCACGTGGCCTCTTAGGATATTAGGACAAGGCGGGCGGGTGGTCATGCCTCTTGACCTGACCATTAACCCCAAGACTGGGGTAAAAACCCTGAGATTCGGAGGGGGGGGGTGCACTGGTGACCCAGGTGTGTCCATTACCATTACTGAAGGTGTAATACACAGAAAAACAAAGTTACTATAGGAAAAAAAGCCATGGGGGTTCATTAACCGTCCAGTGCGTCTGATCGGAAAGCAGAATGTGTCGATTTTGGACCAGACCCGGACAGATCTTCACATGTTCTCGTCATGTTCTCCGTATTTCCTTCGGAATTTCCTGTTTGCTTCGATTAAGGTTTCCTGTTTAGCTTTGCACGGGATCTCCTGTCCTCGTCTACGTTTCTTCTTTTCTCCTACACCTCCCGATGAGTCCTGAGGCTGATAACAGTGAGTCCGTATGGAACGTACATACTTCTCTTTGGAAGTCAAAATTCAATGCAAGGAAATTATTCCCAGATGGTGTGCATCGACGAGACATTCTTCTCTTTATTTAATGAGTTCTTTAAAGGAGACAATCCCTCACTACCCCAAAATATAAGTTCCTTAACTCACACAGGTTGCTTCGAGATAAACCTTCTGAATCATTAAATTAAAACATAAATAATCATCCAATATCTAAATATTTAGATGGAAGATATTTGAATGTTCTGGTCCACCAGACGACCATCGTCGTTGAGTCTGTCAATAAGTGGAACACTGATAGTCCTCGCTCGAAGAGGAACAGGGCAGAAAAAAAGGAAACGAGAATCAAGTCTTGACCAGAGCAGAGCCAGGTTAAGGTATTTAGACAGGGTACCAAACTAGAACCTTAACCTTATACCCCTGAATTTAGCTCCATTGTGAGTTTGAAGGCATCTAAGATGCTTCACGTGGTCCTGGGAATGGTTCCACTCTTCCATGTACAATACCTACTTAGAAGTCTACTTGTTTTTGTTCTCAAGCTTCATCCGGACTTCCTGGGATGCGGACGAGGTCAACGAGTCTGGTTTGTAGACAACAATCTTGCACATAAGGAACCCGATCGTCATCCGTGAACCAAGGCCTCTTTGTGACTCTTTCAGGGTCTACATCCCAGGAGGTCCAGAGAGTCCCGTAAATGACTACTGTGTTTAGCTGGACTTTGTAGGAACTTCTCCAACTTCTCTATCTATAGAACACAACTATTACATTTTGATATGAACGGGAAATCGACAGTTCGAGGGTTTCAATCAATAAGTGGACCAACGCGTTAATAATGACGAGGCGGACTTGTGATGAAGCCACCGGTTTGCACATTCGGGTATATTTTTGACACTTGATATTTTTTTTATTCGCGCATCCAGACACAAACACCCTCCTGTCCCCAACCATTACCCCGTTACACATTTAATCATCATTTATAGCGCTTTTTTATTTAACCACCACTTATGACGGGTAATTACAGACCCGCTCCGTCTCCTATCAGCAGAAATTCTTGCCGTTGAGGTTTTTTTTTGTCCGGCTTTAACCTGTTTGGACACAGAGGGGAAGGAAATGGAATTTAAGGCAGTAAACACTTTGTACTGTGATCCTAACCCCTGGGAAAAAGGGGTTAACAGAATACACACCGGGATGGGAGGGGGCATCATATGTGCTATAACTGTCTGCCGGAGGTCCTGCCGTCAGAAGCACACGAGCTGCATGCATGCAGGTAGCATGTTGCTCTGTCTTGGATGGCTGTTGATTGTCATTGTCACCAACGTGCCGGTATTTGCCTCTTCTAGGAACCTAAAATTCGTCACTGTGGTAAGTGGAATGACTATTAAAAGCACGGATCATATGTACAGAAAACAAAAGATTTCAAATAACCACTAAAATAGTCTTTTTTTTAAAAAAAAATGATCGTACTTTGTGACTTTGCTTCCGCAGAGGTTTTAGACAAAGGTCGGTTAGTGAATATATAGCCCCTACCCAAAGTGTATCGTCAAAGAGAACCCCGATTTGACCTAAGACTATTGTTCATTATTAAAATCAGCTTTTAATTTTTAAGAGGTTCAAAATGATAAAAATCAGATTTTTTTTAATGAAATCTGTCATTTTTAAATGTTTTATTATATTATAATAATATAATATTTATTTTAAAATGATAAAAAAATTAAGTAGAAGATTTTTTTTCCGTGACAATTTGTTCCTTTAATAATTCATTCATGGGTCATGAATATTAAATATGATATAAAAACTGTAAATTAATATATATTATTTTAATAAAGCGGTGGCTAAAGACACTAGATAGCTAATTCATTAACATTCCAGAAATAAAAGTAATGCTTCCGATTGCAATACTCAATAAAGTTCTCTAATATTTGAAGGGGTAATATTAGAAATGTTTTTGTGAATATTTATTATTTTGTAACATTTTTTGTAATATTGTAACAGTTTTTTTATTGTAAATTTTTTCCTTTTTTAGGCACAGTTAGGATCATTCTGAAAGTGTAGTTATACATGGGGTGCGTAACCAAAAATCTTGTAGGTGGTAGGTCCATCTTATACCTTGACGTATAAATTGATGGAGAGCTGAAGTTGTGGCAGAAGAATGTACATGGTTATGCCGTTTCAGATCTTCCGACATGGAGACAGGGCTCCCCTCGATACGTACCCAACAGATCCTTACAAGGAAACAATTTGGGAAAGTGGATTGCAACAGTTAACGAAGGTAAGAATACAATTATATGGGAACGTGTGGCCGTCCGTGTTCAGTTGGCGTCTACACATAGGTCAATTGGCGGCCTCTGGCCCTAAAGAGCCAGGGTCGTCATCACCCTTAGCCCCGCTCTTTAATGAATTCAGGATGGAGATAGACCTCTTGTTCTCGGGATCTGCATGGTCAGCCACCCCTCAAGCTGTCTCTTTCCTGTTGTTAAGTTGCTGATTGCCGTTGATTGGTTCAGGCAGTCTCTGTAGGGGTGGAGTGAGAAGATGGGAGAGAACTTCAGGACAGTAGACTGGTTGGGTAATGCCGACTCTGCCAATGGCTGCTGCTCCAAGTTACCCCCGTTGACAGGCTACCATGATAATGATAAAGACTATTTAGGCTACCACTTGGCTCTTCACCGGGTTCCGTGCTGATCTGACAAGTTCTGCCACGTTCTAGCTTTCTCTTCTCGTCGCTAGGAGGGCGTGAGGCAGCAGCATGCTTTGGGACAATATCTGAGGAAGAGATACGAACATTTCTTGAGCCCGACCTACAGCAGACGCGAGGTAAATAATCAAATATGTCCATTTTCTGCTTCCTTCCAAATGTTTTCAACCAGTAGATCACCGACACCACTTAAATCACTGCTTGTGCAACATATTTTGTCTGACAATCAATAACTACTTAATTGTTAACTTGTTACAATCACCCTCGGGTTAGTGCTGCCCACGAAGCATGTTATATCGTTGAATATCGAAAGGTTGAAACATGAGAAATGGTGGAAACAGGAGCCATGGCCTGCTTTATAAGGCTTATTATCACTAAAATGTGTGAGATATAATTAAGATATCGCTCACTAATTAACCTTAGTCATTGATTGACTGCGTCTTAAATGAATTAACTCCGAGCAATCACGTTCTTCATTTTTCTGGGGTGCCCAGATCATCTTGGAATCTTGATTTTCACACTTTTGAGTAGCTTAGCACCTGCTGATTTATGTTACTTTATCTCCCGTGAGTTCAGATATATGTGCGTAGCACGGACTATGACCGGACCCTAATGAGTGCTCAGGCAAATCTGGCAGGACTCTTTCCTCCTCAAAGTTCTCAGCTATGGAATCCAGACCTGCGATGGCAACCAATCCCCGTTCATACGGTGCCCGTCGCCCAAGATCGGGTAAGTTCTATCATTTGAGGGCTTTCAAGGGGACAATTACTCCCTATCCTGCTCCAATCTGAATCTACTACCAGAAGCTTTTTGGATTTTAATTGCAACTCCAGACATGGCCATCAGAAGGTCCAGAATAACAAGGGCTGTATACCAAGTATATCCCGGGCCCCTATAGGACGGGGCTACGTGAGTCAAGCTCTGTTTATAATATGTAAATGATTTATGCGCTAGAAATAGCCCAATGTCCGATTACATTTAGTATAATTTTTTGTATTTCAGCTCTTGAAATTCCCTTCGAAAGATTGTCCCCGATACTATGAGCTGATGAAGGAGACCTTACAACAACCCGATTACCAGAACCAGATAAGGAGCTGGAAGGTGAATTTTTTTTTTTTAAATACCCCATATGCACTTTACCGCGTACAATAGCCGAGCGTCACCTTATATTCATGCCCAGGAACTCTCTGGGTTTGACCCAGAGTCTCGGAGTGAAGCCCCGAACTCCCAGGTCTCCGGGTCAGTTTGTTCTTTCTCTAGGCAGGGGGATGGCATTTGGTCACGCCCATTCCCTGCCCATTTTCTGCTATTCTCAGCCCACTTCCTACCCGTCAAAGGCCATCTGGGTCTAGTCCTGCCCTCATGTAAAGCCGGTCCCACCCTTCATGAAACCCCTCCCCTGAAGAGCCTAACCTGTTCTTACGTGCCACCATTTTCCACGTATAGATAACTTTATCAGAACCCCCTCTGTAAATTTGTTCTGTTTCGTCTCCTCTTTCACGTGTAGGAGATGCAGGAATACATATCGTTGTCTAGATCCAGCACCCGCTCAACATTTCCAGGGGGTCTAATGAAGCCCTCCACATGCATGCTCACTTGGCACTCCCATTCCTGAGATTTGTAGCCACTCTCTAATGTAAGGGAACCATATGCAGCATCATCGATGGCTTACATGGTAGAGCATGCCCAGTTAAGAAACCACCTTCTTGCCACTTCTTAATACCCCGCCTAGGCTTTCTCTAAATGCTCCTTTGTACCCAGGAGTTCACGGAGCGTCTAGCAAATTACACCGGATACAACACAGAGCACACGAGCACCCACCGGGTCTGGAAGGTCTACGATACACTTTTCTGCCAGGTGAGATGTCGTCAACGGATCGTGCCGAGGTTAATGAAACCCCTGTGAGCCGTACTGACTGTGAAACGTCCCTTGTGTTCCCTTCTCCTGAGTGTAGGGTTTCTATATGAAGCATTAAGCTACCAGGGTTAACCACAGCATGCTAGCGTGTCAAAGAGGCATTCATAATGACGGCCATTGGGTCCATTGCTGAACCCAACCACCCGAGAGTACGCCACTCATCCAGAGACGGACTATTACCAGAAGTCTGCATCACTGATTGGTTAACCAATAGGTGGACTGTCCCTTTAAATTGTTTGCAATCTATAGATAATATTATTATACCAGACTCTCCTCTTTCTTTGTTATTTCATTTAGGTTGGCCCTCTATGACTGAGGCACAATTAAATCTAAGTATTCACACATGTTTAACAGCCAAAAGATTGATAGCCAGGGAATGGAAAAATGATAACCAATTTAATATGTCTCAGTTGATAAATCAACTAAAATTTCAGGTTATAATGGAGAAGGAGGTCTCCCAAATTTTGTATACTTCATTTAAAAAAACCCAAATATGGGAAAAATGCCTCCAAATAATAAATAAGATAAATTAGGCAGCCAAATCCTCTTTGCATAGACTTACCTCTTTTCCTTCTCTCCATGACCGAATACCTCATTGTCTTTTTTTTATTTTTTATTTTTTATTTTATTTTTTTTTTCTGTTTTGTATTTGCTGTACGTATTTATTCGTTTAATTATGTGTATGTAAATTTGTCTTCCATACCTTTTATATAAGAAAATAAAGAATATTTAAAAAAAAAAAAAAAAAAAAAAATTGTTTGCACAGGGAAACAGCATTTATTTGTTTAAAGGTCCCCTCGTGGAAGCGGAGATTGGCAGCAGCCCGTGGCAGAGCCAGTATTATATGATCACTTCCCTATACTGAAGTTCTCTCCCTTCTCTTCCTCGACCCTCACAAAGGCTGTTTATATTTCAGAAATCCCACAACTATACCTTACCCCCGTGGGCCACTCTGGACGTGCTTCAAACGCTGGAAGAAATCACTGCTTTTGATATTAAATCCCACGTGGAGCTCCACAGATCCAATGAAAAGGCTCGACTTACGGGGGGTGAGCTATTTGTGACGTACCGTTTCTCTAAAAGGGACCCACCACTAAAATGCTTTAAAAACAACATTTTTTATTTATACTCTTTATAGCTTTTAGTGCGAGAGCCAGTATAGATCTAGGAATGCCTCCCTCCACTCCATAGAAGAGGGTGGAGCTGCGATGGAGGAGGTAGCCGAAGGGGCGTGGTTATATGTGAGTGGGTGGGGTATGGGGCTGAGAGTGGGCGTAATCAGACGGGATGTGGGTGGAACTAACGTCACTCCCTATTATAAGTGGTAGGAAGGGGAAGTGGGTGGGGAGTGAGGTTTGAGCCAACGCTGCCCCCGTGACCTGGAGATTCTCTGCAGTGACCTGGAGACCCTGAGAAGCAGAACTTCACCCGGAGTCTCCAGGAGAAACCCAGAGAGTCCCCAGATACCAAATCCTCTGAGGGGCCTCTTAGAACAATGGGGGCCCCTTAGAACAATGGGGGCCCCCTAGAACAATAGGGGGCCCTAAGCAGCTGCTTCATCTGTTTTTACAGCAGCCCCTGCCACTCCCTCCCCACCCAACGATCAAAGGCTACCCAGAGGCTCCCCGATCCCTGCCATACCCAGAACCTTCGGGGCAGATTCCAGGAAAGCCTATTTCTCAAATAACATTTCACAGAATTGTCTCAGAAAACCCGTAGATAACATTAACCCTTAGATCCCCGGTTTACAGCTCATTTTCCATGGCTGAACTGGTGCTCGGCTTGTCCTTTCACTGAGTAATGAAACCGTCTTTCCTCTAATACTGATCGGCGGCGATAACGCCGGTCAACGACCCAATGATCCAATTATCTGATTATGCAGTAAACACAATACACAGCGTTACCAGGAATTAATAGATATGGAATATCCGATGGGTGTTTAAAGGGACGCTGCGCCAAAAAATAAATCAACGGAGGAACTCAAAAGAGAGATAGAAAAATATAATAATGACCGAGTGGAATTCTGTAACTTTGCATAATTCCATAAATCAATTATTCCCCGGAAAATAAAGAGGAAAAACCTGCAGATTTTGGACTATAATAAAAAAAATAGTGACTTTAATGAAAAAAATATATACAATATAATTCAGCTGGTACTGCATACAAATTAATAGACGCGTGGTGTTTGCTTACGTAGGGATCCTGGTGGATGCGATAATCAGGAACTTCTCAGACGCGATCAAGAAATCATCTCCTCTAAAGATGGTGATGTACTCAGCGGTGAGTGCGACTGATCAGAAGTGCTACCTCTTATGGGGCCGATGTAGAAATAGATGTCACGTCGGCTGTCAATATCTCAGAGACCCCTTCTCCAAATGGAAGTCCGAGATTCTAAACAATACCCCAGATACACATAACCACACTCTCTCTCACACTCCACGGGGTAGATTTTGTGTGCACCTGGGAAATCATTGGGGTTTATCCAGAAGTCTTTCTGTAATGCTTCAAACTCCCTGGCCTTCCACCCCTAGTAGGTATCTGCCCACTATCTGCCCCATATGATTGCGTTATCATTAGGTCCTCACACTCTTATAAACATCTTCTCTTTACTTACCAAACATGTTTCACAGGAATGATCAGGATCAGATACTTGGTTGCTAAACACAGAAACCATTTATTGACTTTGGTTTCTTTCACCATATAATGGACAACCCTTTAACCTCTTTCTTTGCAGCATGACAGCACCCTCATAGCCTTACAAGCTGCCCTGAAGGTATATAATGGGATCCATCCACCGTACGCATCTTGTCACATCTTTGAGTTTCACGCGGAGAGCGATGGGTGAGTTAGTATCTCTTTAATCGCATGACCTCCTCTCCTTTATGCTCAGAAGTCAAGGATATCGCACTGAAGGCTTAGAAGACCTCCTCCATCGCTTTAATTTTTGTTGGGCAATCCCTTCGCATGTGGGCAGAGGACATACGCAAGACCCTTTCCTTCACTCTAATCACAACTGGACTGCTTTTCTACCTTACAACCATTCACTCAACTATCTCCACTTCATACGTTGTCCAACACATTCTCCGTGGCAGCCTCTTTTCCTCCATCTCTGCCTTTGTAGAGTGGACCCGTCCAAGGCTCCCTTTAGCGGGTGCCATGTTGAGTGAAGAACGTAAGGTTCTCTAATTGCCCCCTTACAGTCCCGTGTGCATTGTTGCCTTTTTTCTCTAGATCACTTCTCGTTCTTCTTGTCTCATTGCGCAATCTCTCACATCTGGTGGAATGCGTCAGCGCGATGTCTACCCCTAGACACGGTGTCTGGCCAGTCACTTCCCATTCCCCGGCCACGCAGAGACGGCATGGGCCCGAGAGATATTAATACCACCCCTGGGAGTAGGGCGGGAGATCACATGATAAACGAACAGAATCGCTGAAGTCAGCTGCTCATCACAAATAAGCGGATATTGCGAGCTTCTTGTTTGACACTTTCTTTAAATAGAGTATTGTTTTTTAATTATCCAATTAGCTGAAAAATAAGCAACTTATAATCGACAATTAACTGTGCCTTTACTAATAAAATGAACACGTGGCTTGTCTTTTGCCTTAGTAGCCGTTGTATATACATAATCTTTTAATGTAATCATGTTGGGAGAGCTAACAGGACAGTCATAATAAAAAAATATGACTTTAAAAAGCCAGTAAACATATAATTTCGGCTTTTTTTGATCGAAGCTAAAGTTTTCAATTAAGAGGAATTTTCAGAAAATAAGGAAATATTGAGATTTCTGCCGTTACACCTTGTTTTTATTGGCTGACAGCTCACTAGATTCAGACGCCCGTTAGAGCCAATCAGACAGAGGGTCAGACAAGGTTCCTAACGAGCTTGGGA
This sequence comes from Spea bombifrons, assembly GCF_027358695.1. Lineage (NCBI taxonomy): Eukaryota > Metazoa > Chordata > Amphibia > Anura > Pelobatidae > Spea > Spea bombifrons. Next base: position 29,130,953 of record NC_071098.1, read on the forward strand.
TATACTGTAGCAGCTGTGGTTGTCCATGACTAGATTGCTGCCTGCAAGCAAGCATTGTTGGTGGTTCTAAGAAAGCAGCGTGTAACTTCTGAAGTGCATGCTACTTTCCAAAAAACTCTGGGGCATCAGAAAAACTTTGGAAGCCAGTTATATTTTAAGTTTACTTGTAATTTGAGTAAGTTGTCGTAGGCCATGAAATGAGTCTGCTAGGCGTAAAAACAGTTGGAGAGTTGGCTAGATGCTGACGGCTATTATAAGTACATATACATTATATCTTCTTAGCACCCACAGCGTCCGCATGTACTACAGGAATGACTCCAGCAGAGAACCTTATGAGCTGGTGCTGCCAGGCTGTGCCTCTCCCTGCCCATTAATGAGCTTCTCCCAGCTGACGGCACCGGTCATCCCACAGGACTGGGTGACAGAATGCGGGTCGGAGGACCGCGGCCAGAAAACAGGTACCGGGGACCGCAGTTTAACTAATCAGTAAACGCAGAGCGTGTGGAGTAACGTGGGAAACAATAGTTATTGGAAATCAAAACCTAGAGCCGACGCTAGAATGGAATTTTCTCCTGGTACCGGCAACAGGTAGATCTTCGCTAGCCCTGCAGTAATTTATTCATTATAGAAAGACTCTGGAAGTAGCCAGCTGTAATTCTTGGTGCCGATGGCGGCGTTATTAGTCTTCAGTGCAGGACCCCCAGAACGTTTGTGTTGATCTTTGATAAAAGCTGGTAGTTATTAGTGTGATTTTATCTGCAGATGCCACCACGTTGGCTTTAGCCATCACCGTTGCGATTCTTGGACTTGCTCTGGGAACGCTGCTGATTTGGACCTGGAGGTCACGTCCCAAACCATGGCCCGGGCACTAGCCTTTTAACTCCTCAGCCAGAGAAGTCATAAGTCTCCACCATGACTCACTGATCGATCCATTTTCATGCCAAGTACCAGAATATAACCCCCCCAAAACATAAGACTACAGAACCAGGCAAACCGCTCCCACTCAAAGCTCCACTCCTACTACATATAACGATAGTAGGCAGAATTACATTTAATGGGTCAGTCTAGAGACCCCATGAGGACCGCTGCCTGTCCATGAGAACCCCCTAATAGAAAAGACTTAACTGAGTGGCGTACCAACCGAAGTGAAACCTTACTGATAAAACAAAACACAGCCAGAGACAAAAGTATCGTTATTTCACCATCTTTATTAATTCTCCAGCAACTGCCGATCCGTCATAACCTGCAAGAGAACAAAAGATTATAATCCAAAACAGCGGAATCAGCTTATTTTAACACAAATAAGTAACATATCTAGTTTTTTTTATATTTACATTTTAGTTGGCATCATGGATACCTAACTAAACTGCCCCTTTACAGAACTTGGACCTCAAGGGGTGCAATTGTATTGCTTATGAAGTAAATCGCACCCTTGAAAGGCATGTTGAAGACATCGATATGTCTAGGTTTTGAAGTTGCCCGTTCTGTTAGCGTGCCCCCTCCATCACGGGTACGTGCGGCTAGGGCTGGTGGACCAACCTATCCAGATTAACTGAATAAACTCTCCAAAATCCCAGGTGTGCTACGTGTGGTTACCCCGCGTACGGTGTTACCTGCCCCTCAGGCCCGCTGCATGTCAGTACAGCGGGTGCACAGTTCTCGCTCAGCAGTTTCAGAGCCCAGTGCTCACATCATAGGGGCTATTTTAAGGCAATATCATAGAAAAGTGAGAATATGTCGTACCTGTCTGGTCACCACAGGAAGCCGCGTTCCGTTCCAACACGAGGTCCTGTAAGATAATAAAACGTGTTCCGTTTATAAGTACCCGACGTAGCAACGTTACTGAAACAAACTGAGCTGTTAACGCTCTAGCTGCCTGTACTCCCGGCTGCTTTCACGCCCGTCTCCTGTCCCTCAGGACCTCTGCATGTCAGTACAGAGGGGCACAGTTGTCTCTCACACGCTTTCAGAGCCCAGTGCTAACATCATAGGGACAGGAGATTCCGTGACACACGCTAACGCCTAACTCCCAGCATCAGATTCCTCATAGTTATTAAAACTAGATCCACTAAATGGCAGTCCAGTGGCCAGCTAAGTATAAGCTCTGTGGGTCACTCTACTGAGATTTTTGAAGTCAACTTGCCTTTTAATGCAGACCTTAGCTTGGAAAGAGTTTCCCACAAGGCTGAAGCTGCATTAGGTGCCAGATTTATAGCTCGACTACTAGTTATGAGTTATTAAAAGTAGCCTCATCACCACAGCAACCAATGAGAGCTACATGCCAACTGTAACACCCAAACTTGTTGCTATGGGGATAAGACCACTTACTTGCACCAGAATCCCTTCTGAATCCCAATTTTTTACTTTGGGACAAAAAGAATCTTAACACAAAGATAAAGAATGACAGCTCAGGCTCCAGCATACCTGCTACATCAGTGACCGGGCACAGCGCTTCAATGTGACCCCAAGGATCTCCGGGAACGGTGCTCAGCTAATAAAACCCCCAGAACCGGGGGGCGTCGCTTTCTATCATCTCGGGCTCTCCTCCCGTCATCTGCCGGAGACCAGAAGCCTCACCCTCCAAGGTCTAGCATGTACGGCCTGGAGTACCGCGCACTCAATCCTCCTTCCATCTCCGTGCCGCCTCGCTTCCGGAGACAAAGAGATCCACGTGTCCCGCTGTGCGATTTAAATAGTCCGGCGTGAGGACCTCCGAGGGCTGCCCGAACAACTGCCTGTTCACTCTGCACACGGTATTCTGAATGGTTAATACACAGAGTCCTAGGGGTTAATATAATTACCGTATTATGATAATTACCCCAGTGTAAAATATCATTCATATTATTATTATTACAATTTATAATAATTTATCCTAGTGGTTATTATTATTATTATTATTATTATTGTTATTATTATGCTAGTGTTAAATATAATTATTATTATAATGGATAACAATGTATCCAAGTGTTAAGTATAATAATTATTATAAATATCCTAGTGTTAAATATAATTATTATTATAATTTATAATAATTTATCCCAGTGGTTATTATTATTATTATTATTGTTATTATTATGCTAGTGTTAAATATAATTATTATTATAATTGATAACATTGTATCCAAGTGTTAGGCATAATTATTATTATAATTATCCTAGTGGTGAATATAAATTCACACATAAATAATAGTAGTGGCTGTTCATACATAGGGGGAACTATAACTCCCATCATTCTCTCCGTCTAGAGGCTGGGATTCACTGGGACTTTAAATGTGTCTTTGTGATCTAACGTATATATTTATGTAAAATTGGATTTTATTTACACGGTTACATTTATAAATCCATTTCCTGCTGTTTCTATACACATTATCGGCATACCTGGGAACTTGGGCCGGAGAACGAAGCTCAACAAATCCTCTGGGTCGCGGGGCTGCCACGGAGAAACACCAAGTCATGTAGTGGCGTTGCGGCACGCCCAACTTCTTGCCCACTTCCCCTCCAAAAATGGGCAGCTTTCTGTGGGACCACCCGTCCACGTCAACAGACCGACCATCAATGGACTGACCACCAACGCCAGCGGACCGACAACCAACAAAGGGACTGCCTATTCGCTTCCCAAAATTTGAGGGCTCTGGGTAGCCGGAGCCTGGATGCTCCGAGGTATGGCTCCGAGGTATGGCCACTGTCCCACTTTTGTGGGCATCGAGGATCATAGACAAGTTGGGGAGATCCTCTGGTCTCTCCTGACCGGATCTCTGATGTCATTTTACCTCCTGTACTCCCATGTTTTCCCACTAGGTGGCGATGGACAGTAGAGAATGAATGTCGTTACGTTTTAATCCGTTCTAACGTTCCGTGGCGTTCGTTTTAGGAGCCAAAGACGAAAAGTTGAGAGTTTATGGTTGGAAGAGGCACAAAATCCAGTAATTTCCAGGAAACGGTTTCGTCTTGTCACCAAGTACAATGGTTACTTTCGCAGTTGTGAATCATTCAATATAGCCCACTTTATTTATAGTGCCAACATAGTCTGCGGTGCGGTATGACACATCACACAAGTAGTTGGGGGACACTGGACATATTGGAGCAACGGCCGAGGAGGTCCTGGCTCGTAGAACATACAATCCATTTAGTCAGCCGGTAAACTATGGAGGGTAGACTGTGCAATGGGACCCAAAGGTCCGATAACAACGTGACCTGGCTGCCTCCCATCCTGGTGGTCTCGTGAAAGCGAGCGTCTTCGTTGGCCCATTGCAGCAGTAGACTTTGTTAGGCACATTCACGGTTAACGAAGCCAAAGTTTTAGCAGCTTCGTACAAAAATAACCCACATGAGATCTCGACAAGCCCCTTCAGAGCGGGATGATGGAGCCGGCTGAGCCTTGGGCAGGGCAGGGTGCATTTTATTCTTAGCTCTCGCAGCTGTCGCATGGAATGCGGTGAGCGCAGGCACAACGGTTCTTACAAAACCAGGGTCTTGGCAGAGCTTTGAGATCCAAAGGGAGTGACGCTGAGACCCAAATATACCCGCTACAACTCGGGGGACTGCTGGCAACCAGCGGCGTAACTAGAAACCCCAGGGCCCTTTTGTGAAAATTGCCCCCTGGCCCCTGGCAACTTGTCTGTACCATATGAAACACACTTACACTTACACAAATTACACACACTTATACTCATTAACGCGCATGTACACATTCAATCTAACACACACTCTATCTCACCTACTTACACATCCATGCTCACACACACACCTACACATACATGCTGAAACACACAATTACACATCCATGCTCACATACATATAAAGTGGGAGATATTTATTTATTTGCTGACTAAATTAGGGTTACTCGATGATCTTAGGTAAGGTTTCCATGATGTGACCAGGAAATTGAGTAGAGGACAATCTGGTTCAAGAGAAGATGATTGGCTTTGACGAAAGACTCCATGATGTCCCTAGTCAATTCAAAAACATGAACCCATCTGAAATGGGACCCACTCTCAAAAACCTGTAGGACGGCAGAACATCTACGAAGAAGACGCCTTCATCCAGCCGTGTCTCTTTCCCAATTAGCAACACAACAGCTGCCCCCGCACCGTGGAAATTAGTGGCCCGCATGCGCCAACGGGTCAGTAGCTCCTTGCAAAAAAGCTGGACTTTTTGAAGGATTTCAGTGCCACCTCGGTAGGGTCTGGACGTCCCGTTCATGACATTCGTATTTGAAGGACTCAGGAATGTAGTAGAAAGCGTGAGAGTCCCCGAGCATCTCTCGTGCCGTTCACACCCTCTCCTGCAACAAATGTTTCATGGAATTTTGAAGTCACCGGCCAACTATTACAAGTCAAGTGTTTAATACGGAGCTTATTCCGCCTCCAGATTCCCATCTCTGACTTGGCGACGGGATGAGGTGGTGGCTCGGGGCAGCGGTTACGGGTCGCTGTATAGGAAAAGGTCACCGGTAACCTCTTTTGGGAGATTTCCATTGAGAGAAAGCTGTGTTCCATCGCTGTATTATCCATTGAACTGGAGAAGTTCTTCTCGGTGAGGATGCCCTCCTCTGCCTCGAGCATCTGTGTTAGGGGCAAATAAATCTCCAGGGGTTAAAGAACTTCATCTTCTAATATGTCCAGCCTGCATCCTAGAGGGTCAGAGACTTAGATGGGATGCAAGGAAGATGTACTTTACTGAGAGGGTGGTAGATAAGTGGAACAGCCTCCCAGCAGAAGTGGTAGAGGGTTCATGGCTTCTTATTTGATTTTTTTCTTAATGTTATACCGTTAATGCCTGTTTAATATTGGGGAACGGGATCAACACATCACCCGATGTCACATTAGAAACACAGTTTGTTGTACCCGAAACCTTTCCCAGAACAAAAAACCTTTAAATGATGTAAAACATTTGAAGTTATATTTTTTAAGGGAATGCTTAATTGTCACATGGCACAAAAGCAGCTTCTGATAGGCTGTTGCCATGGAAAGTTAGCCTTACATTTTTCAGGGTTAAAAATAAAGTGAGAAATCTGTTACGGTTTATTTAGTGAACATGTTGGTCAGAGCAGTTATTGTTTTAATCAGCATCCTCACTCCCCGGACCGGCTCGGGTCGTTTCCAAGGTATGCCTGTCGGGGGCAACTTGTTTAAAAAAAAAATCCCAGGTACCAGACAAAAAATAAACCCCACTTAATCGTTAGTACCTTGTAAATAAATATCGCGCACATCTATCCGTATAGCGGCTTCTGAATGTGACGTGATGACGTGTTCCGTGTTCCGTGTGCCGTGTGCATGTGACATTCCTGGCTGCCGGGCTTCGAGCTGGCAATCATGCGACTGAATCCCTGCCCTGCTTAACCCCATCGGGCTGCTGAGGTTTCAAATGGATTCTTGGTCTCGTCTTACATTGAGGAGCCTCTTCCATTCATGTTTAAACTGTATTAGCCTCTACCACCTCTGCTGGAAGGCCGTTCCACTCATCTACCTCCCTCTCCATAAAATAGAACGTCCTTACGTTACATCTAAACCGCTAGCATTACTCCTCCTCTGAAATAATCTCCCCGCTGCACTTTGTTACTCCTTTGCTCATTACCTGCGTTATTTTATGATTAAAGAGTACGATGGGTAACGCTTAGCCCGAGGGGGGCATTTATGTGCGGCTCGTTCCAGAATCAGAACCCCGAGTTTGCTTAAAGAGTTAAAGAGTTTGTTTAAAGAGTTAAGTTTGGTTCAAACAGTAACAGTAACAATATGTGTTTATTCCTCGTGCCCCCGAAGTGTGACGTTCCGGCTCCATCGCTCCCCGCTCCCTGATCTCCCGCGTGGAGAGCGGAGAGCCGAGGCATTTCGGGATCTGGCTTCCAGCGGTATTTCCAGCAGCTCCAGCTTTCCCCATCTGACGCGGTCTAAAGTTACCCCAGCGACCCCCTCCTCTCCCCGAGCCTCCTCCTCTCCTGGCCGTCTCGAGCTGGCAGAGAGTCGTTAGACATCATCGAGAGCGAGAGAAAGCCTGAGAGCGAGAGAGCGAGAGACCGCGATCACAGCCGGCTCGAGTAAGTCTCATCTGTTTATTCTTCTCCTTCTTCTGGATCTGCCCCAACTTCTAACCCAAGTCATGTGAACTCTTTGATGGCCCCGGGAAGGGGGGGGGGTAATTAATGCATTGCTTTGGGCACTTAGAGCGTTCAGATGACTCGCTATGGGTCGGACATCCCTGTGGCAACCAAAACTCTTTGAGTTGACTCTGATCAACTCGTCTTCATGAGCGATACCGAGCGGACCAAAGAGGCCAACCTGAGACTGGAGAAGGAACAAAAAAAAGACCATTGGCCCCAGGCTTGCTACAAAAAATTGTCGCCGACCCCCCCATTAAAAAGCGAGGCAGCACCAAGGAGGCAAGCGGTGACCTACTTGTGTAAGTTCGGGCTTCGCTTTCTCGGGGGGAAAAAGTTGGGGCACTCGTCAACAGCTGATTAATAGAGGTAATTACTTTTTTTTTTGCTTTTGGGTAATTTTGCAATGTTTTGATCATTTTCATGTTATTTATTTTTTTTATATTTCCGCCAACTTATTTTTATTTAATAAAAGCCGGTCCAATCTGATTTTTTTTATGTAAAACGATTTTTTTTATGGTAACCCTTTTTTGACAATTTTCCTTTTTTTGTGGATAATTCACTTAAACGCCTAAAACAGACGTCTTTATAAAAAAGGTGTAGATAAAAAAAAAAAAAGATATCTACTGCGTTTAAAATGTATTATTAAGCCACGTCGCTCTGGGTTTGCCGATATATCCCGGTCTGATAATAGAAAAGGACGTTTTGAGGCCGTCTCTTTGAAATTGGAATAGAAATACATCTGGTCTTCAAAGCCGCCCGGAAATGATAAATATTAATGTGTGTGGAAGGGACACGGTGGGCGAAACGAAGTCATTAGGTCTGATACGAGGTTCTAATTATTAACGTGGTTAGGTTAACATGGATCAGAGAGCCGGGAAATAATTCCATGCCATGACAGACTTACGACAGAGGCGTGGTGGACTCTGGTCCTAAGAGCTGACCATCACATCTGCATAACGTGATGAGGCTGTGAGTACGTCGCGTTATTTTTGGGGATCAGCTGAACTTTTTGTAAACTACTAGATGTATGATATACATACTGGATTCAGATATCATCATCATCCGTTCTATTATTTTGGTGAATTTAGACGGTTGGCTAAGAAAGATCATCGATGGACCTGGAGACCTCTAATGGTCCATGGACTGCAGCCTGAGAGATGATGAGTCTAACAAACCAGCTAACGAGTAAGAGAGACAGTAATATGGCCTTTCTCTACTAGTTTTTAGTTCAGGTTGACCCAGCTGAAGCCTACTAAGCACCCCTGGGTACAATGGATAGACTCTGTTCCTCAGATGAGCAACCATCCTCTCAAAGAAAAAGGTGGCCACAGATGTGACTACGGTTTGACGACTTGCATATTTTAGGTATGCTCAACCGCCAACCCAACTCACGGCTTAATTTGTCCTCGTCCTATTAGATTTGAGACATAGGGGTCTTGTTTCTTTAGGCTAATAAGAAGGTACTTGGGGAACGTCTTCTGGTGGCAGTCTGTTGGGCAACTGCAGGTCTAGAGATCTGGATCCCATCATCTTTTATGGATTGTGATTTCCACCCCTTGATCGATTTCCAGCTGTGATGGACTATAACTCACATAATGCTCAAGCTGGCGAGATGGAGTCTTAGTCCTCCCCAGCTGCCTTCCCCTGCTGACAGGTAGCATTGAAAATTGCAGGCCAACAAAAACACGAAGGATGGAGAGCACCCAAACCCAAGCTCCATCTCAAGTCGCCGTATTCCAGCTAAAAGCTATAAAGCAACTTGAGCCGGTGATCCCCGCTGCTCGTAAAAAAGTGAGATATTGGAACGCAGCTGCGAGTTTTGGGCAGAGGAGCCGCTCCTGACGATGGAAGTTGGGGAGATAGATGGAAAATTTGAGTTGGAGAAAAAAAGGCAAGGAGAACAAAAACGAGGAGAGGCTTTTAATAATAAAATAATATAATTTCAGGAGAAAGCTCATAATAATAAAAAATATCCTTAGAAACGGGGCAATAATGCAGGACAATAGGAAAGAGAACGAGTTCTCGGCCATGTGTCCTCCCTCCGAGGGTCATATAACCCTGATAAGTGTATTATATATATATATAGGGTATATATAGGGTATATATAGGGTATATATAGGGTATATGTTCTTCCGGGATATTCCCTGCTCGTCTGCTCCATAATGTCGTTCTGTTTTTTCTCCATTATAATCCAGATGACCTCATTTCCTCAAACGCATTCAATGTATCTGCTTTTAATTACTCTTATTAGCTTGATATCTTTATGCGTTTCTGTTTTCTTGCTCAATATTTGCTTTGTTAGTAGAGAACCCGTATTATTACATCATACATGAACATCATATATATACATGGCTCCCTCTTCCTGCTTTGTGGCCCATTTTGCATTGATTTATTTTGTGGAATTATTATTTTATTATTATTATTATAAAACCAAGCGTATCCAGCTGGCGGCTGCCCATTCATCGTTTGGGGCCGCTGGCCTTAAAGTGCCGGTGCCGCTTAGTGATCCCTGTCCGATTCTGCTCTAAATACACCTAGAAGAATAATCACAATGGTGGGTAGAAAAAAGTTATAACATTCCTGTAAAATCTGCCCCCGCGGCAGGGGCAGTGGTTTTGTCGATGTTTGGTGGGGTCTTTAGATGTCTCTGAAGTTCAATCAGAAGTCCGTAGTCCCTGTCAGTGTTTTGTGGTCAGAAGAAGCCGGCCACGTTTATCAAAGCGATTCTAGATCACTATATTAGGAGCAGTTGCCATAGAAACCTCAAAATGGTGCTAAATTCTAATGTCCAAACTAACTTACTTCCCAGGGGTTCTCCTTGGTTCCCCATTTGGAGCCTGTTTGTAACCGCTTTTTCCTCCCCTGATGCTTTGGCAACTTCTTTTGTTACCTAAAATGATGGCAGCCGCGGTAATGCCTCATCGAGGAAGATGAGTTATATTCTTAGTGTGAAGATCCTTCTTTGGTCATTTTACATGATGGAGGCCATGATATTGCCCCGCTATGGAAAGTAAACTATGTGCCAGGAGACTTCTTTGGTCACTTAAAATGATGAAGAAGGCTCTTCTTTGGTCACTTACAGCGATGGGGACCTTGGTATTGCCCCATTGTGGTAGGCAATCTATCTTCCTAGTGTGAGGTACCCCTCATCGCTGTGCCATTGAAGTGACTGACGCATTCCGCTAATTCATTAAATCTCTGCCGCCGGCAGCTACCGCAACTACTACTCCTTCTGCTCTATCAGCAGAGACGCTGCCGAGAGTCAGATTCCTAAATATCTCCGTTATGATCACTCCGTGGCTATTATATAATTCATTTATAATCTATATATATATATATGATATATCCGGATTATTTTTCGGGATAGCAGAAAGCGTAGTATCCTGCCCCGTGCATCTGTGTAACCGGGGTGATAAATATTTACCTAGGTATTCACATGGGGTGCGTGAGTCCTCGGGCAGACTCTGTTCCTCTTTAAATGGAAGAACACTTTGCTGCCTTTATTACTGAGGCTCCCATGGATGAGGACAGAGCTCTCCAGAACTTAAAAGAACTCAACAAACGCGAAATACACGCCACATACCGGCCAGATGTACCTGACTGGTTAAGCCAGTCCCTTTTTGGGACCAAAAAATATCTCTGTCCCTCTTTCCTCCCCTGATGTCCCTCTTTTCTCCCTTGATGTCCCTATTTCCTCCCCTGATGCCCCTCTTTCCTCCCCTGATGCCCCTCTTTCCTCCATTGATGTCCCTCTTTCCTCCCCTGATGCCCCTCTTTCCTCCTCTGATGCCCCTCTTTCCTCCCCTGATGTCCCTCTTTCCTCCCCTGATGTCCCCCTTTCCTCCCCTGATGTCCCCCTTTCCTCCCCTAAAGCCCCTCTTTCCTCCCTTGATGCCCCTCGTTTCTAGGAGCTCAGAGTTTCTCAAAGGGTTCTGCAGCCCTCTAGAAACCGGTCACAAAGTCACCAAAAAATCTCCGTTCTACTTGAGCATACCTGAGGCTTCATGAACCGACCCTCCAGCTGGCTTCTGACCCGGTATGATTTGACACATATTTTGGAGGTATTCTGGGGTAAAAAAAAGATAGATTTGGATCAAAAGAACCAATGGAATGTTTCTGCTGAGTGTTCCAAAGCCAGCATTTAGACGTAAGAAGGACGGCCGAAGATTCTTCAGGTTCTAGAATTTTGCTTTTACTTAATAATCCTTCCATTAGAATAAAAAAAAAATACTAAAAAGGTCAACCTGTTGTGGAGTTGCTTTTGCGGCTGATTAATGGCAGTTTTATGCAGTACTTAGTGGTGAGCGACCCTGCCAGATCCTCAACGAATAAATCAGAGCGGGCGGTAGGACGCGAAACATCTGCCGAGGCGATCTGCAGCAACGTAGGATGGAGTTCCCGTATTTCACGGATATTTCTCGCACATGGAAAATGAGCGGCGGCCAAGTCCTACCTGCCAAGTTTTAGCACAGAAAAATGGGACGCGGGGGGGGGGGACGCGGTGCGCGGGGAGGCACGGAGAGCCTGGATGTCCAAGTGTAGACTCAGGAAAGTAAGAAGATGAGTTTGGGGGAGATTGGTCGCAAAATCACAACTTTTCGGTGACTGTTTCGGTTGAGGTTTAAGAATTATTTTATGATATAGTCATTTGAAACGGGGACATGTTTTGACGCCGCGAATAGAGCACAGGAAGTAGGTTGCAACTTCCTGTTTGGGACGAAAGTTGGATTGCAAATGCACATACCTGGGAACTTTTGGGCTCCGGCTACCCTTGCGAGACCCAGCCTGGTCTACTCGCTGAGAGCAGTGGGTGGTCCCGCTGATGCCGGTGGGCGCTCCTGCTGATGTCATGGGCAGTCCCGCTGACCTCACAGGACACCCCCCATTTAAGGGGGAAAGGGGCGGAGAATGGGGCGTGTCAGGACCCCTCTCCCGTGACCCAGAGGATTCGGGTTGTCAACCAGGGAAGTGGCGTTTCTCCCAGAATTCCAGGGGGGGGCAACCCGGAGAGTTCCCAGGTATGCAAATGCATCATGGGAAGTGAGGGACAATTTGCATGAAATACCCCGGCTATGCCCTTGTTAGAAGATGCGCTGTAGAACGTAAACATGAATAACATGAATGAAACATTTGATTAAAATGATAATAATAACATCGATGACAGGAGGTTTGATCTAAGACGCCACAGCTCTCTGTGAATGAATTTCCAGATAATGAGAACCTTCCGTGCTTTAAGTTGGTTCTACGGCGAAAGATTATCATGCCGTAAACGGATACATGTATGTAACCCCCAATTATCGATTGTTTATTCATGGCGAATTTCCCAGAACCCCCCAGCTACGTCAGACAATGAATGGAATGCCGTTCGATGGCGAGGTCATGAACTTGGCTTACGAAGCCGCTTAAAATAACCATCCTTCCAATGGCTTCTTGTTTTTCTCAATAGTATTCCCTGGTCAAAGCGTCCGGTGCGTGTCGTATTCTACGATCTCGGCTGAGTCCAACGTAAAAAAACTCTAGAATCGGAACGTCACGGAATGTGGGAATAAATCTGATTTCGCTCTGAAAACATTGGGGTTAATAAGCCCTGATTTTATTAGACCAGCAGCTCCCTTCAGGGGGGAAAAAATTGTTTAACTGGGACGATCCTGTGTATACCCAACTGGGAACAAAGAGGGGTGTTATAACAAATCTACGGGTAAACAAAGTGGGGATTGTGCTTGCGCCACAGTGTGAGTTCCCACAAAGGAAAATGCTTGGGCTGTCGGCGGCCGACGTACAGTCTGATTACTGTGTGCTCTCTGAAATAAGACTTATTCCATCACTCGTGACTCCTATAGTATAAAAATGTGTTCATGCAGAACGTCTTGTCTAATATACCTCGTTGTTATATCTCGTATATCTCGTTGTGGAGTGAAGCTGAGCCATGTGATCTTGGTGTTTCCTTCTTGTTACAGTAGTCTATGAGGACAAGGTGAAGGTCCAGCCATGTCGGTGATATACAGTGAAGTTACGGTTGAGGATGTCCCTAATGACAGCTTTTGGATGGTAATGTAATATTATTGTTGGTTCACCAAATACTAAACATGCAGGCCCCATTAAATGGCCCACGACATGCCTTCCAACACTAAAAAATAGCAGAAAAGGGACACTTTTGTGTGGATGGACCTATCACGAAGGGTCAGGCATTACAGAGACTTTCTACAGAGAGCTACTAATGGAAAATAGGATTAATTCATTATATGCACGTGATCTATATACATTATCGGGGCTTTTAGGGCTGTAGAACCCGGCGATACCCTCATCTGAGCTCCTAGGAAAGAGGGGCTTTTTGTGGGTCATAATAGCTAGCTTGAAACCCAAAAGCTCAATGTCTTGCCTGTGTTGTTCCCCAGCCCAACAACTATAGCACCACCGTGAAGCGGGTGGACGACGGCTACCGGCTCTGCGATGAAATTGTCGCCTGTTTCCAGGACAGAGCAAAGATTGAGAAGCAGTACGCAGTGCAGATGGAAGAATGGACCCGCAAGTGGAAGCCTCTGGTAAACAGCAGTGAGTACACACCGTTCCTGTAGGCCTTCTTCAATTTCATAGAGGTTTTCTTTTTTATGACAGGTAGTATTTGGATAAAACAAGCAGTTGGAAAATGAGTTCAACATAAATAAATGTAAGACTGTGCATTTGGAGAAGTTTATGTGCACAGCACAGAGAATGCTTTGAAGGATTTGGAAACACATTCTGTTGACCGAGGCTCAATGTCAGGCGGTAGCCGGAAAGGCTTATCATAGATCGATTTTTAAGCATTGTATTTAGTATGGATTCAATTTTTTTATGAGAATGTTCCTGAGCTCAACCCATTTCTAAACGTAAAAGGTAAGTTGCATGTTCCTTTCTTCCAGGTCCAATGTATGGATCCCTCCTGCATGCTTGGCAGGCATTCATGAGCGCCACAGAACGTCTCAGCGAGTTGCACACAGAGATCCAGAAGTCGTTGTTAACCGACGACTCTGAAAAAATCCGCAAGTGGCAGAGGGAGACGTATCACCGCAAGCTGTTCGGGGGATTTAAGGAATCCAGCGAGATAGAGAATGGGTTCTGCAAGGCCCAAAAACCATGGGCTAAGAAGTTAAAGAAGGTAAAGTTCCAAATGTGGTTGGGGGGAAGTAAAGGTTGAACGCGAGACAATGTATCGCAAGGTTCCAGAATGTACGTCCCCGATTAAATAAGAAGTTATATCTCCCTCGCTGTCCACAGGTGGAGAAGACAAAGGCGGCCTACCACAAAGCCTGTAGGAAGGAGCACCTGGCCACCATTCGAGAAAATAATGGCAAGATAAACCCGGAACTTTCCCAGGAGAAACAGAAGAAGCTCACGGAAGACCACGAGAAATATAAACAGGATAAAGAAAAGGTATTGTCGAATTCTAGACATCATGCCGATTCCTTACTGTTTTATTGGCTGTGTAAAATCAGGGCGGTTTGGGAAAAAAATAATTGCTAAATGGATTTTTTTTTATATATAAAACTAACGCAGGTGAAACAGAGGTATGAGAAGTCCCTGCAGGAACTGAATAAGTATAACCCCAAATACATGGAAGACATGGAATGCGTTTTTGACCAAAGCCAACAGATGGAGCAGAAGAAGATTCTCTTCCTAAAACAGGCCCTGCTATCTGTGCATAAACATCTAGATATCACCAGAAACGAAGGGTAAGTAATACATTCCCCAAAAAAACGGGGCAGTTTTTTGGGGCAGGGGGCAAAATGTGAATGGAGACACAGCCTAGATGGGGGCACTTTACCGAGCAAGGCTTCACATTTTTGATCACGCTGAGATATCTCAGGTTTTCCCATGAATATTAACATTGATAAATGGTTATGGGGGGTTATTGGTCCAATTTGGCTTTTATTAAAATGACTTCTCCCGCGTCGCATTTTATACGCAGCGTGCAAATAGTGTATAACGACCTGAGTCAGGCGATAACGGCCGTCAACGACCAGGACGACTTGAAGTGGTGGAGAAACAAGCGTGGACCTGGAATGTTGATGAATTGGCCGCAGCTGGAGGTGAGGTGTTTGTGGAACGTATAAAGGGGGCAGTTATTGTTCCATATGGCCCCATCAACTATGGACCATAATGTGCATGGGGCAAGGGGGGCAAATGGGATTCCTCCAGTTGTCTCACTTTGTCATTCGGGTGGAACGTTAGACTTGTCCCCAGCTTAGCTCTGGCCAGAGATTATGGAAGAACTATAATCCAGCTCTCCTGTCCTTGGACGTTCACCGTCCCGCTGACTTTATCTATGGAAACCCGCGCTCGTTGTTTACATCGCAAGGTCTAATCCTATAAAGCGCGGATATCAGATGAAATCTATTCCTGCATACTTCACGTATTTCTGTCTATGCCAGGAGTGGAGTCCGGACACCGAGACACGGATCGTGAAGAAGAAGAAAGTGAAGGAAACGGAAAAAGTTACGTTGTACAGCGTCACACCCACAGAAAGCAGGTTAGCGCCAACCACGTTCATGTTTTGTCTCTGCGCCTTCACAGCTTTATATGTTATCTATGTCACTAAGTGTAGGACTCATTGTCACAAAGTCATCAAAGCCAAGACCCTTCAGGTTCACATGAATTCAAGTCACAACCGATTAAGTATTTTCGGAAGAGCTGCCATGAGCAACCATGACCATGAATGGATTAAATCAATGGTCATTTTGACTGCAACTGCCCACATTTATGGTCTACGTGGTTGGTGATGAGGTCACACCCCAGCTGATGTTGAATAACACATCTCAAGACCTTCCACCTGGCTATAAGGCAACCAAAAGGTGGCTGAAGACCGCGAGGCTTAAAATCCAACAACAGTTGGAAAAACCACCTGTTTAACAAGGATAGAAAGTGACCAAATTGGTGGTTCTAAAATGGGAAAGCCAACTCTGTGAGAACAACCAATGAGATAATGAAACAATTTATTAATTTATATAGTATTAAATGGGCAGAAACTAAAACACCAGAGAAAAAGAGCATTCCTAGGCTTAAAATTTAGACCTTTCGGTCTTACCCAAGCCAATGGTTACTCATGAACAGCGCCAGGTTGGGTTTGTGGCAACACCTATCTGTGGTTTATGAACTGAAGACCATGGATTTTATATGGCCGTCAAGGACAGGAGTTGAGGCGTCCAACAACCCACTGAGGGACATTAGATTTTGCAGAGGACGAAGAACACGTTGCTTGGTGTCCATTGTAAGATTATCTTAGCTTTTGACATGTTTGTAGGCCTCCAGGACAGGGCTGGGCATGGTTGGTTAAGGTCACAGGGTGGCTGGAACATGCATATCTACCTGACCTATTTCTTGTGGCCAGAATTGTCCTCCAACTTTGCTTCTCTTCCAGCTTAAGCAAGCCACCAGTGAACGTGCCAGGAGTACGAGTACGAGCTGTATATGACTATGTGGGTCAGGAAGCAGATGAACTGAGCTTTAAAGCAGGTAAATATATCCCCATTTACAAACTCAGAATCCCACATTATTATAACATGGTGATTTATCCTTCAGGTTCCACATTGGAACAAGGTCTGCTTCGTAGTCACTTAACGGTGGGGACCGTATTTCACATTAAAACCTAATTTACACTAGAAAAACTCTGGAAAAGGGGTCCGGTTTTACCTGCAACCTTACATCAGCGCCTCTAACGCCCTTTTGTGGTGACTTGTTTGTGTCTTGAAGGTATAAAATATGCAGTTTTGCCTGTTATTTGATTACCAATTACATTTTCTACACCCTGATCAGGTGATGAGCTCACAAAGATCGAAGACGAAGATGACCAAGGCTGGTGTAAAGGGGTGACCGATCGTGGACACGTAGGACTGTACCCGGCCAACTACGTCGAAGTGATTTCTGGATAAAACGTGGCTGCTGCGACCACGGCCGGCCGGAATACGTCGCCCTCTTCACCGCGTGAAATCTAACGGTCACCGCTAGAAGACACGACCCCCAGGAGACGCCACTAGCACGGACAATCGTTTTTACGTTTACCGGATTCCGTCATTCTATACATTTTAATGCACGGATATCTCAGGCGATGACCCAGGACCTGGACAATGAAAACATCAGTAATTGTATGTTTGTTCTCTGGTGGGTCCTAGAGCAGTATATACATCCACAATACCCGATTTACGTGTGCCTTATCAGTTTTAAGCCCTTTGTTATCACTTTCATGCTTTTCTTAAAACCAAGTATTGCCAGCCATCACAAAAACATTTTTTTTTACATTTTTTTTGTTATTGTTGATGGAATAAAATCCTTATTTTCAGTCTGTTTTACCCACATTACTGCTTTCTGTGTCGTTTGTCACTTAAATCGCCCTCGGGCGTCGGTACAGAAAGCATTTACCCCGTTTGATTGTCAACCACATGAATATCATTCATACGGGCATCTCGTTAATGGTAATTGTTAATTTCATCTGACAGTCCCTTTAAATCCTCTCCAAGACTTTGTATATTCAATATTTGTACTTCTGCTTCACAAGACCAGGCAAAATATACGGCTGGGTCTACATTTTAAACCATGAGACTTTATCACTTTCAAAAACTAACTTTGATTATGTTCCAGTACGACATCAGCAAAGTTCTAGATTCCAATGACAAATCATTAAGCGGAATACCATTCCATAGTGACATCATAAACCAGACTTTTCCCCCAACTTGCCCCGTATTGGCTTCCAGTTCTCCAGGAAGATTTTAGATTTTGAATCTTTACATTCACGCTGTAAATATTTTTTTCGGGAACCCTTTATATTATATATATATATAGATATATATATATATATACTGTCCCCACCAAATAATTCATCGTGTAGATAACTTTTTTTTGTTTGTTTTAATTCCATGTCGTAAAAAAAACACAACAAATCAGCCAAAGGGTTTTTTTTTCTCCAGAAAAGAAACCGCAAGCCCTGAAAGAGCGCCGCCATTCCATTGGTTCGTGATCCTGACGTACGGCAGCGATTGCAGGGCTCCAGCCGACGGGTGGTGAGTGAGGAGCGTGGTGGGCGAGAGCTCCAGTTTCAGTTCTATCACACACCGATACCCTGACAGAAAGCAGATGAAGTCGCTCGTACAACATGGTCCAAAGGTTCTTTACTAAACCAAGCCTTCTTAGAAAGCAGTTTAACCAAAATCTAACATTATCGCAAGGCCTCTGGGAATCTGCTATCAAAAACTACCCCGCGGCCGACCGTTGGGTGAAGAAGCGGGTAGAGGAACTAGACTGAGGCTAGTGATGCGTCACTCCCGGTGGCCCTTGATGTGTTTGTTGGATTAAAACCCCTACAACAGCGAGAGATGACGTCCAAAAGTAGCTAAAAGGCCACTATATCTCACGGTACTATATATACAGTCTTCAGATAAGGTCTATTAGGTTTGCTGGAGCATTGTGTTCCGACTTGTAGTTTTGCTACATATAAAGTTCAAATGAGATCCCGCAAGATGTCTTCTTCCATGACGCTTTGTGACGGCACTTGCTGTAGTCCAGGCTGTGGGACGGGTCCTCGGGGGCCGGCGTTCATCATCATTCCTCCTCCTGGAAATGCAATGAAAGGTAAAGATTATTTGGAGTTCTCCTGCGCTTCTAATAGAAGGAAACGTAATGAACTCGCTGAGTTTTAGGTGGCCAGAAACAAATAGACAAACTTCCGATCGCATCATCCCATGCAGCTCAGGTTAACGGTGGCAGAAAAACCCATTCATTAACCTTACATTCTCTTCACCAACGCCAACTACCTTCAGCAATGGTTCTTGGGCATTTTACTTTTGTTACATTTAAGTCCCCAACGCTCTGACTCACCTGGCATAGGCGCCCTCTGGGTCATCTGATTGCCCCACTGCTGCCCAGGGGCCTGATGCATGAGGGACTGTCCGGGCATCTGGAGCTGCGGCTGGCCCGGGGCCTGGTGCTGCATCTGCTGTCCCATTGCCTGGAGGGGAAGCATGCCTTGCGTGGCCTGCTGCAGGTGGTGCAGAGGCTGCTGGGTCTGGGGCACATTGGCCTGCGGCTGTGATCAAACGGACAAAAACATTACGGGTAAAATAGATAAGTGGGTATTTTTAAGTAATAAGAGGGTGTTATGGTATAGATAGGCCTACGTTTTGGCCATAAAACTCGTAGAGTGGGGTAAATGTAATGATTATGTATGCCGGTACTTACCGGCTGCTGGCTGAGGAGGAGATTGCGTAGCTGGGGATTAGCGCCGGGGTTCTGCGGCCTTAGCATCGGTCCTTGCTGTGAATTCTGTGGCTGACCCGGTGCCTGCACCGTACCCTGCGCGACCTGCGGTGGGGGCTGGGCGGCCGCTTGTTGGGGTTGTTGCTGTTGCTGCACTCGGACGTGGAGCTAGAAGAGGAGACACGACCAGAAAGGTCAGTGAAGGCGGCCTACCGTAAGCCATCATCATCATCACCACCACCACCACCCGGTGATACAGTTGGAAACGCCAAGGGGAACACCGCCGCTAATATTTGGCTTTAACGCTGTATTCCAGGCAAGCCACAAGCACGGGCGAGAAACCTGCTCCAAGTGAATTTCCTGAGATCAAAAAGTTACTTCATACAGAAGGAACTTCATAAAGTTTGGGGTTTTAGTACAAAAAACCCCTGCCCTCTGCTGGAAGCAATGCCTCGTCGTAGCTCTATACAGAGTTTCAAACACTAACCAGACCAGGATATACAAGACCTCAAAACATGAATATATATTTACCTGTCCAGAATGTATCATAGTCAGCATTTTGACTGATTCACTACATATTTTTAAATGCACCACATGCATACATGTTCTATACTATATAATAAAGATACACAATTGTTTCAGGCGGTATACGAATACGTTAAAGCATTGAGTAGAAACGTACCAGATTCTGTGACCTCTGCTGCTCGTCCATCATGGTGACCGGGTTCACGGACTGCATGCCGGCCGCTAGCTGCTGACCTGCCATCTACCGGAAGAGAAGGTTGGTTAGCAAAAGTCTCGCTGAACACGTTGCATTTACACGGCACCCGCCTTCCAGCCGGATCGCGGACCAGCACTCTGCACAAGACCGGGTTTACCTGTTGCGGTACCGCCTGTGCCACTGGAAGTGAAGCAGGCTGTTTGGGTAGAAAAGCTTGAGGGTTGGATGGTACAGACCCAGTAGCCATAGACTGAGCTGCTCCCATCTATAAGCACAAAAGAAGCAACAGTGATGTGGCTGATATAGAAGAAAGCCACCTCCACACACAGACGGCCCAACCACCTAGATGCACTTAGTCTCATAGACCTCGCGCAGATGGGCCACCAAGCCAATACTATAAAAAAAAAAGGCATTTCTCACCACAATTTATGGAAAGACCAAGCTAGCCACCATCATACAAAGACACGCCAGCACTCACATGGCCGCGCCACCACGCAGAGGCATGAAAACAATGATACATGTGCAGGGTGATCACACCAAACATACATGTGCAGGGCCACAGTACATAGAATGACAAATGCAGATTCCACCGGAAAAACACAACATATAGGGAACAGAGATGAGTAAAATCTCCCTTCTTCTGTCCCTTTAAACGTCCCCTTTAAAGCTGGCATCTTTTCTGAATACGGTGGATTTGTTCGCTGCACGTCATGTCGACGCGAAACCTTTTGTCATCGATGATTTATACTGCTGGACGTTCTGACTGCATTCCACGTACGTGGATCGTACGTCCAAACCACAACAATAAAAATATGTCCTTACGTTTCGATGCTGGTCGATCTTCTGCATCTGCACTTGCTTGTGGTTTGTGATCACCTGCCGAATGCCGTTGACAAACCCGCTCTGATCGTAGGGGATCAGACCCATGAAGATCTTCTTTTTGGAGGAGTAAAGAAGCATGAGAACACGGACCTCACACGGGGTGGTGTGAGGAAAATGTACACACCCTGCCTATGGGACAAAAAGTGGAGAAAAATAATAAATAAAAGACTCTTTCAAAGGGCACTGTGATCAGAGAAGGTTTGCGGCTTAACCATAGCCCTTTCCCATATTTACAGATGCTCTTCCCCCTGCCTTTTACAATGACAGACTCCTTAGACCATAGGGGCACCAGTAAATCCGGCCCATGACACGTCACAAGCTATTTGGGACCCACAGGCTGCCGTTTCAACAAGAGCAAGAAGGATACTTACAAATCCATTGCCCATGATACGGTACAGACCCTTCAAAGACTCCAGGTCCTTGTTGGTGAAGTGGAACTGCACCATTCGAGAGTTCCTGAACAGGGGACCCAATGTAGTCTGAACGAAAAGGTAAAATGAATAAAATAAGATTCAAAGGAAAAAAGACTCCATACCATCCCAAAGAAAACGCGTCCAAACACAATCTTACCAGCAGCTGCTGCGGGATGAGCTGCATGATCAGCTTCTGAGGCCACTGATCTGTTTTCCTGTAATGATAGTAAATAAGAGAATAAAACCCCTATTCAGAACCCTTCTGCCCAAAAGGATCAGCCTTCCAAAAGGCTGGCTACAAAAGTACCAATACAGCAAATTTTATTAAGTTAATTAATTTTTTTCTGAGCTGGGTCTGTGCATCTAAGTGCTGTGCTGCATTACAACATATAATAATAAAAATACGGCACTTAACAGATCACTTTAATATTTTCAAAAAGCTACAAGGACTATATTATATATATATATATATATATATATATATTATCATCTGAGAACTGGAGCTTTGATAGGACTTGTTATGACGTAGCTGGGTGGCCTCTCGTGGCCGTATGCAATCAGAGGACAGCATTGACCATGCGCTTGGTAAAAATGTATATTCAACTTATTTTTTGGATACAGATACTTACAGATTTTCACCAGGGTTGACATAAACTTGACAGGGGAGAGACCGGGTAAGCTTGGCGTTTGTATCGACAGAAGCTAGTCTTGGTTTCTGGGGATACCAAACAATGCTTGTGTATAAACGCATAATCATTTATTGTATTAGGAAAAAGTCTTTATTTCTTCTAAGATCACACTTACCTCCTGCCACTCCAGTACTCCGCTCCATGCCAACATCTTGTTGGTCACCGACTGCTGCGTAGCGGGTAACTGGGGGGCTCCGATTTGAGATGTTGTAGGTTGTGGGGCCGCGCCACCCCCTGGTGCTCCGGGGCCCGGCTGCTGCAACAAAAGAGCTTTTTAACATCTTATAAATTCTACCGATTATCATGCATTATTATTCCTAAAAAATAAAATATATTTCTTATTAAAAGAAGAGCATTGTCCAAGGCTATACCCGTTTTCTTTTTACAAAGAGCCATAACTTATAGGGATAATAAAGCACTTTCTAGCTATTGGCAAATCCTTGAGCCCCAAACCACCAGCCAAATTGCACTTGACTTATTAAAGCAGGAGATAGGCTTTCAAAAAATCTGCAGTTGAAAGAAATGATTCTTATTAGCCAAGGGCCACGTTTATATGTTTTGGTGCACGTTTGTATCTTAAAGACGCAAGCGTGTCCTTGCATGTCCACAAAGAGTTAAAAATTGCTCTCAACAATAAATCAGAGTTAGCCAACAGAACCGAGCAGCTGGCTGGCTATAGACTCATCACTACGATTAACACCAGATCGGGACGGCCGATATCTGGAATATTTTCAGTACCATGGGCTGTGGGACAGGCTGCTGTTGGGCCGGCTGCTGAGCTAGTAGCCCCGTGGCAGGTCCAGGTCCTGTGGTAACAGTGGAGACCAAACTGGGCTGGGAGGATGGAGTGATCAAGGAAGCAGTGGAAGGAGCCATCTTTGCCGGTTGTTCTTGAGGCAACGTGGGAGCCGGGGGCTGGCTGAATGGAGGACCCACAGCTGGAGCCGGCGGGATTGGGTTAAGACCTGGAACTAAAAACAAAAAAAGAAGAGAAAAGCATGAAAACATAAAAATAATATGATGAGAAAAGCTTGATTTAGTCCACATTTGTAACTGGTGAATGAGGCAGGTTCTCTACAATAGGGTCTGCCCCATGAGCTATACCTCTGAATCATCTTCCCATTAGGACAGTTCAGACTGTGTAATAGGAGGTATTGCGATACTCACAACGGTTTTGGATGCCATTCTTCTGGATCTTTGCCGCTTCAACTGCATTCTGTGCAGCGGCATGGGCCGGCGTCATCGTGTTGGGCTAAAACGATATGCAGGAGCTGATCATTTCCGCCAATCATAAAAAACATTGAACTTAATTCAACATGAAAAGAAATATATATCACTCGATATCCGACTGACAAATGGCTGCCTTGCGTATTATACCGGGAGAAAAAAAAAATAGCAAGCTTCAACAATGAGCTCCAACCGTGAGGACACCAAACGTCGTCATTATTATTATTATGCAAAAGCATAAAAAGGAGATATTCCTAAATTACATCAGGCAAGCAAAGAAATACAGCATTGTAGACTCTCTTTCATGCGCAAACGCTTACCATGTATGGAGGCTGGACGGGAGGCAGCTGATGCGAGGAGGCAGCAAGGAGCGGAGGCTGTACCACTGGGATCTGTGGCTGTGGAATGGCTTGTTTGGGTGGAGGGACGCCTGGGGCAGTTGTAACTCCAACTGTAGAAGAACAGGCAAAAGGTCATTTTGCGAACAAAAACGGAACGTGATGAAGATACTTATGCAATACTGACGCTTCTATAAGCATATAAACTGAAGTTATGTCTCCTTAATACCAAAGTGGTACCTGTAGCCAAATGAAAGCACTAACCGGGAAGAACCATGCCTCGGATAAGTATCATGTGTCGAGGGTCCTGGCTGTAGTCCTTTGGCTGTGGTTCGATCATACCCACCGGCGTGGCTTTCTCAAACAGCGTCCGCAAAGCAGGCAGCTTGCGCGGAGAAATGACAGAGAAGTGGATACCCCTCTGATTAAGAAGAAAGAGACAAGAAAGTTAGTATTCACGTCAAACAGCTAGACACCTAAAAACACATTAAACTTATGACAGCATGTAGAAATAACACAGCGAGGGATTAAACACGCATGGGATAGACATACGGCTCCTGAATCTAAGACGAGACCAACGACTGATTAGGGTTTGAGTCGTTACAGCAGGGAAGCATATACCAAACGCTCACCTCTCCGATCTTCTGAACCAGGTTCTCTGTTGTGTACCCGGAATAGGTTGTGCTTTCTACAGCCGGCAGAAGATACGGAGGCGAGTTGCAGATCAAGATGCACACCTTGTGCGTTTGACCTCTGAAAACCACAGACAAGATACAATTACGTTACGTGTTAAATAAATCACTGAAAATCCTTTTATTGCAGTATTACGATTAACATGCCATTCGACCTGCACTGCTGTAAAGGCGACGTATAATATATCAAATACGGTAAAACTTTTTTTGGAGCAGTATATCAGTATTGCTGCTACACTGACAACTGAATAAGTTGCAACCTCACAAGCATTCTGAAATAAGAGACTAGATTTTTCCATCTACAGGTTAGAAATTCGATAATATTCAAGAAATTCGAGTTAATCATAAAAAACTGGCAATATAATATATACTAAATATGTTAGAACAAATATATACACCTAGAATAGGAATGTCAACAAGAGGTTCACGTCAAGAACATGATGCAATGGATTCTAGACTGCCAGGCAGGTAAAGTTAGAAAATGTTTTAGGGCCACGAAACTCACATCTGTTCCCTCATTTTTTTGAAGTCATCAAATAGCTGTAGGGCTGTGCTTAGTCCTTCTGCGATGAGACTGCAGCTTTCGCCTCCTCCACCCATAAACCTGCAAAACAAATAACACTCGGTGTGGAGGCAATGGGAATCTCCGTCCAAAGGACGAGCCCTTGTCTTTAATCCTCATGGAAAGGAAATGCACAGCTTTATTCTCTACAGGGAATTCAGTAAACGATGTTGCTTTATTAGCGTTCATATTCGTCTCGTATGACATCGCCCTCCATACTCAACATTATAAAGACTCCACTCCCGGAACCTGCTTTCTAATAGGACTATGAAGGACTATGTTTACCTAAGGAGTGGTTCTGCTGTCGGTTTTCTGTAAATATCAATTTTATTTTTCACGTTTTCAATGTGTAGCAGCTCCAAAAATGTAGCACACGAGACATTTCCCTATATCTATCCCCTTGCATCACGGAGGGCTGGTGGTCTTGAGCTCTGCCCTCGGTGGGCAGTGGTGGCAGATAGCAGAGTAATCATAATGACAACTCCATGACACTTTTTCTGCCTCCACCATGAGACCAGCAAAGTATCCAAGCTCTCCATGTAACTGGAAATAGTAGAGACGCTACGGCATTAAATCCCTGTTCCAAAGCATCGGAAGCCTCACTGCAACCAGAAATTAAATCTGGCTTCAACAAAAAGGGACTCCGAGATATAAAATACGGAGGCTAATTTAAAATAATAATAAATAATATTATTAATCTCGGGATCAGATTTCAGTTAAAACCCTGATATGTCTACTCAGGACAATGTTGTCATTGCACGTTGTGAAAAGGTTCTTACACAATGCTGTCCAACCACTGGACGAACTCGTAGGCGCTGCTTGTAGGGGCATGACACTGAACGTAAGACTCCGGAGCGCAGTCCACGGTGTTAAAGACCACGAGACTGTACTGAGTGCCGCCGTACTGCCAAAGAAAAGATTTAGACAAAGTTATATCCAGAAACCAGCAAAGGGAACGTGACAGCCGTTAAGTATTTGGGGGAGGGGGTCACTCACGTCCCCTCCAAAGTCGGTCTCTGCTGGGGGGCCTCCATTAAAATATCTGTGGAAGACATAAATCAGAGTTAGCACACATAGGAGGGTTCAAAATGAAAAATGTTTATTTTATGTATATTGAAAATAACTGTTTTTTCGTGGGAAAAAGAATTAAAAAAAATTCGGGGGTCCTGCTTCATGGTGCTCAGACCAATATCGTCCATCACATGAAGAACGCCCGTGGGGATCGAATGACCGACATGAATGACAGGTGCCATTTCCCTTAAATCTGCTGCCCTTTTTACTCACCTCCCTGATTTGATTAAAATAATCTGTATAATTGTGGATTTTAAAAACAGACGTTTACTTCCATACTAACGTGTCTCTGTCTGTAATACGTGTATTTGGCAAATGACGCAAACAAAGGCGTCGGACGCGTCCAGTCACTCACTCTATCGCCGGTAGGAGATAGTGTTTCCTCAGCGACTCGAAATAAGGTCCCAGGTTAGCCGTCCCCTCTATCACGAACACAACATCCGACACGACTCCGCCGGGCCCGGGGGTAGAGGCATCCATCGCGGGAACCGTTCACCAGCCGCAGCCTGTAAAGCAAAAGCAGCGACTAATCAGACCCGTTTGGCTAATAAATGTTAATAGGCACCAGCCCCCCAATTAATAAAAGGGCCACATGCAGCCGGCGTGGTTGTTACATTCACGTGGCCCTAAGTAACACTCGGCTGACGCTCACAGCGCGTTCCGTCACTTTATTCCAAGCCTCTCTCGCTTGACAGTCACATCACCTTAGTTACTAAAATTAAGGATGCTTTGGACGTCGTTAGGCATTAATGTCCAGGTTTTTTTTTTAAACTTTATTTCTTTTTGATGATTAGAATTAAATGACTCTTGTTAAAACGTTCTTGAGTCAACTTGGCCTGTCTTTGGACCGAAGTGTGTCCTGTCCGGGCTAAATGATTTATTACGGAAAGCGAGACTCGGACGGCTTAAACGTACTCATTTATTTATAAATTGTAACCGGTGATTCGCAGGAGCAAAGCCAGGTCTCCGTGCCTTAAAGTTCAAGGAGTATGTTGTATTTTATTAACTAAAAATTCCCACTAAAGGGGGCCATATGGTTACCAAGGTAACTATTACAGTAAAGACACACGAAATCCCGAGGGTCCTTGAAGGATTAACCCACTAACTGCTAGAAGGTTGGAAGCTCATCCCCTACTACTCAGTGAGGTCCTAACACAGCTATGGCTCAGCAGGTACCCTGTTTATAGGAGTCTGAAAGCTCAGCCCGTTTGGGAAGCACCCCTTATTTACCCCAACCCCTCAGCCTCACCTTAATGTATACCTAAGGGTCACTTGGAGACTTCCCCCCAGGGGAGGAGGGTCCTGTGGCCCCCAATAACCGGCAATAAGGTCCAGGAGATGCAGTACCCACACTTCCACCCGGAAGCGCCCGCCCGCTACACCACTTCGCAGACGCAGGGCACGCAGTCGCACGCCGAGAGCTCAATGCAACAAACTATCTGGGTTTGATTGGCGCTGCCTGACTTCCATTTCGCTGTCAATCAGGGAGCGCGCACATGATGTGGTTGGCGGAAGTAAGTGTACACTGCTGTTCTGGTTTGCGATATTTCAGTTACCTTCTCTTGGTTGGCAGGCTCTTCCTTCCTTATTAATTATTATTTATTATTATTAATATTGTTTTTCTACTGTCCTAAAAAAAACAATAAAGTGTGTAGAAACAACAGGAAATTTTATAAAATGCCTTATTTCATTACATAAATAGGTCACAAAGTCAGAAATGTTTGAGAAAAGAGTCCCTCTTTGTCCATTGTAAATAGTGGGCACTAGAGTGCCTGGAGTGAAATGGGTTAGGCGTGGTGTCCCAACATCCCACCGTGCAGCGTGGCCTTCCCGCCGTGGCGCTTTTTTGGCGCAGTGGGGATCATGGGCCGGTTGGGCAGATTCTCTGACCTCCCCTGACCAGCCTAGGGAGCTGTGTTGCTGTCCACGCCACCAAAACAGCCACCCACGCGGCCACCCCATAAAGCTGAGTACAACAAGGTGGCTCTTTGGCTAAGGGTTGGTTGGTTGAGTCGCTTCACTGCCCGAAATACTTGTTACGGTCATCCCTTCTTTCAGACCCTTCCCGACGTTATGGGTTCATGGAGACGTTTAAATCTTGTGAACGGCGAGACTGACTGCACCCACTCTTTAGAATCTGTGAAGGGTTTGGGTGTGGGAAACAATCGATTTTATGTTAGCCAGATGCTGAAATTTTGTATCCCAACATTTTGACCTTGTAATGCCAGCTCCAGCCACCAGTGGGCAATAGAGCATTGCCCTTTGAGATGAAGGATTTACCCCGTGGCCAACAGACATGTATTTGGCTTTCAATTCTAAGCTTCTGCGTCCGAAAGTGATGTGATGGAAAGGTCTGCGCCCCTCGATGGGTTTTAGTTATCGGTTTGCCAACGCATTTTACCTGGTAAACACCATCAAGGGATTATACTCATCTAACGGTTAACCCGATTTAATTTTCCATAACGGAGATTATTGAGACAGCCACACTGATCGCATATAAATAATGATATCCTTGCTGGGCAAAGTACGTGAGACACCGCACATTCCACTTTTTTTTTTACTGTATTTAACTCCCATCACTCCTGTGTTCCAATAGCCCTTTATCACTCCCATCACTCCTGTGTTCCAATGGCCCTTGATCACTCCCATCACTCCTGTGTTCCAATGGCCCTTTATCATTCCCATCACTCCTGTGTTCCAGTGGCCCTTTATCACTCCCATCACTCCTGTGTTTCAATGGCCTTTTGTCACTCCCATCACGCCTGTGTTCCAATGGCCCTTTATCACTCCCATCACTTCTGTGTTCCAATGGCCCTTTATCACTCCCATCACTCCTGGGTTTCAATGGCCCTTTATGACTCCCATCACTCCTGTGTTCCAACGGCACGTTGTGTTCGCTGATCCAAGTTTAAGTTTAAAAGGCTAATTGATCGTTAGAAAACCTTTTTATGTTACAGCCAGAAGTGTCCTTGTTTTCAGCTAAGTGACCCCAAACCTTTGAACAGTAGAGTACAAAACATAAAATGTTATAGGCGAGTAGCGTTAGGTCTCTAAGGTTAGAAAAGGCCATCGGATTATATGGAAACTGAGTGAAGTATTCCGTACGTCAATGTTTTTGTTGAAAATATTCACAGGGGCGCATACATTAATCCCCGTGTTTAGCAGAAGACAAACTCAGGGATTAGCGCTCTACAAACTTCCACGAGTCTCGCTGAGCATCCCGGCTTCTGTGACTTCAGTTCTGTTTATTACTAACGGGGGGCCGGCGTTAACTTATAGAAATGGTTAAGAAGGTTTAACAGGGTCTTGGCACCCTGAGACCCAAACTGAGTCTGCCCTTCCATATCGGGACCGTGTCTGAAAATCGGGACTGTGCCACGAAAACCGGGACTGTTGGTATGCAATAAATAAAGCCCATATTAAAAAAAGACACAGAATACAAAAGTTGTATTAAAAAGCAGTTCTAGGTAAAAGTTCTAAACTGCTTATACATTTGACCCGCTGATTGTATTTGTATTAAAATCACTTTTCCTACATATAATTCTATTTAAAAAAATGTAAATAAAATCAGGGTGATGCCCCTTAGAGAAAGTTTGGGGCGATCCTTGATTATTCTTCACACGTTTCGGGTAACAGCGGGTAGAACACACAGTTTTTTTTAGAGCACAGAGAAGATTGTAGTCAAATGTCTTGGTTTACATGTAAAATATATGACCCCGTTACTAATAACAACCGCGAGTAAATATATAACTATATATATAGATCGGCTTCTTTTCCCGTACACTGCGTATGGTTTTATTTTTAGCTTCCGGACCTTTGAGTGCCTGGGGTTGGAACGTAACCTGATATTTAAACAATTCTTTCACGAAAAACAATCAATCAATAAAAAACAAATACAAGAAATTCTTTAATTTTTTTTTTCTTTACTTAAAATTAATAAATTACAAAAGTTAAGTGCTTAGTTTTTTTCTTAAAAAAAAAAAAAGTAACAAGTCCCCAATAAAAAAAACAAAAAACCGAAATGTGTGTATATATATATATATATACACACACACACACATTATATATATATATATATATATATATATATATACGCATATATATTGGAATATAACCGATGTGATAAATATCCATCAAATAAAAAATAGCATTTGTAGGAACGTCCGATCTTGTCGAATTTAAGTCCGTTCATTTTTCAAAGCCGGTTCTTCCGCATAGAAGAATATTCACCAAGAAAAAAATAAAAACAGTTTTCAGAGGAATAAAATAAAAATAAAAATTAAAAAGAATAAAAAAAAAATTCACTTTAAATGTTGGAGTCCTTTGATAGGCAGAGGCGGTTAGGTCCAGCGTTCGGGGGTTGAGACGTGACCCTGGGGTGATGCCAGCACGTTACATGGCCATAGTGATTCGGTCTGCGTCGCCCCCCCCTATCTTCCATGACTGGGGCTCACGGTTCCTCGGATTTAAGGTAAAAAGCCCCCCCAGCCAGGGTGCCCCCATTAACAGTTATTTGTATTTATTTTACAGGCGTTTTTTGACTCTCCGGAGCCGACAAGCTCTCCGCGTGCATCGTACGGAATAGAGAAGTCCATCCTCCTCCATGCATTTAAACATCTAGCAACCATCGCTCGAGCAAGAAGCCCCCGCGCATGATACTCCATGAAAAAAGATTTAACGTAAATATGCACTTATATTATTGCTGTGCTATATAAGGTAAGGCATTTTCTCGCGGCAGTAGAGGCGTTTTCGAAAGTCCGTTCTTTGCCATTGATCAGGTGTTTCTGGATTGGGTTCCTGAGCTCCGAGGCGATGGACCGGATCTGATGAGAGCCGAGGTCAGATCCTCGCTCAAAGCCATTTCCTTTGAATCGAGGAGGTGGAATTCTGCGCAGAAAAGCAGGAGGTGGAGGTACAGGGTATTTAGGTGGGGGTGCAGTTCCAGGTGGACCACTGTTTTGAAGTGGCAAGAGTAGATGTGACCAAGGAGATGGAAGAGTAGGCGGAAGGTCTTCTGTATGGCCGGTCTGAAGGACTTCGGAAACTCTTTGCCTGTCAAAGACACAAAAATGAAATATCTCGTTGGAAAAACTGCTCTTTTTTAATGGGTTAAAGTAGGATGAGGTCACTTTAAAAACAATTCAGGGATCAGCGGGACGTTTGGACACTTACTGTGCTTTGTGGGAACGAGATCTTCGTCCGTAAGGAGTTTCTGAATAATGCTGATGGCGTAGTCTGCGTACTGGGGGGCCGAACACTTCCTTTTCCGCCCTTTTTCGTCCGTCCAATGATATTGCCTAAAACCCAAAACGTACAAAGTGGCTTAAAAAAAAAATGATCGAAAGTCTCATGTTTTAGAAACTGTGTTTAATATTAAAACGGTTTGTCCCCTGGAGTAAACACCACATCTTCTTTGTAGACAAAATATCAGTAAACTCACCCAAAATTGCCTCCCCAACCTTATAAATATCTTAATATTATGCTTGTGGAACATTGGGTGATCATGTAGCCTTCCACCGGTGTTTTTACCCCAAACTTTACGTCAGGAGATACACAGAAGCACCAGCCTAACGGAGTGGCCCTCTGTTGGTGGGGTTTAGAAGTGCAGGGTCTACAGAGTCACACACTTTCCCAGGGTCTCCTTCAGAAATGGACCATACCATGTGTGCGTATTAATACTAGAACTTTCGAGGATGCAAGAACATTTTTACTTCTCAGAAGAAGAAAAAAAATTACTCAACTCTGATCATCATCAGTTAATTGTTCTTCCTCAACAAACCCCACACCGCCGATCATCATCATCAACACTAATTTTTTACTACAAACTGGATACACGATGACCCTTTAGAAACCCATTTCATGTCAGCTCTTATAGTCCGCACTGCTTCCCAGCGTGGCATAATCCATATTTCTGGTTTGGCTCTGATTCATGTGACAAATAAAGCCAAAGATGTCCCACCGAATCCTCTGAACATGCGTCTGAAGCTGAAGACCACACCTTGGGTCAAAGTGCACCTACAGTGAGGGTATCGCATATCAAAAGACCTTTTATTGGGTAAATTTGGCTGTCAAACTGAGAATGGTTTCCTTTCTGCTACTACAGGCAGGAATTATTTTATTATTATGTGAAGACGCTTCAGACTTTCCGCATTCTTGATGTGGGCGTCAGTGTTTACTCAACAAAAAAGTCACTAATGTCAGCTCTTACTGATAGCGTTCACATAAACATCACGCTCATGCCTGCCCAAACATGCGTTTTTTGGGGGGTTTTTTCAAGAAAAATATAACAGGAAATGTGAGTTTATTCCCAAGTTCTAGCAGACCATCCGGAATGAGCGGCATCTACCAGGTGCCAACATGGTGCAGCTGAAGATGGATCACAAAATGCTCCATGTTCTCAGAGACTCCTTCAAAGAGACCTCACCATTCCGAATGGGAATTTGATGGAGCGCACACTCACTGAGCACCACGGGGGGCTGGGGTTTAGGCAAACTGCTTAAATACCAATAACCATTCCAACATCCCACCCCATAATGCCTCCAGCCAAAGTACCCATGGTGGTGGTGGTGGTGGATCATCATTACTGCCATCAGGTGAAACCCAATGTTTATGGTATTTCAGTCCAACTTGCCCAGACCAAAGCTTTGTCGAACCCACTGAGGTTGACTACTTCCTATACGTGCTCCCATACTGGCAGGCTGCCACCCAATGGGAATTGGTTACGCCGAGTGGATTACGCAATGGCCAGGTTGGTCATCCTGATGGCCGCGCGTCCATGTTGGATTCAGCGCACTGAGATAGAGCCACCAGGTCGGCCGTATATTAAACGCTAAATCCAGAAGAGGATGCGTGTTCTCCAGAACCCTCTCATTCCGAGCAAAGCAGGCAGCAGGTGCAAGGACGGCTAATTATAATTCATTAGGGCACTCAGCTGTTACTGTGTATGGAGGTTTCTTGGCAACTCCTTATCAACAAAGCCTCCTTTACATAGCCCGTGGACACGCGTGGCGCTGGAGTCAAGTCTCTCGGGGGGGACATGATGGGTATTGTCGAAAATCCCATAAGAAGATAGCTATTCCAAGCATTTCTTTTTACATATATAAAGCTTTGTGATCTCAGCTTATAACAGCTCTTCCTCCCAGCAGAGGTGGTAGATTCTAAACATGCGTGGGATCGGCATACGGCTCGTGAATCTAAGACGAGACCAACGACGGATTAAGGTTCGAGTCTTTACAGCAGGAGAAACGGGGGACTAGATGGGGGCCGGATTGGGCCAATCTGCTGGGAGATTTGTTGTAGAATATGTATTATATACAGGTACATATTACACCCGATATTTTAAAGCAGTTTTACCCCACAACTCGGGGCATTTATGCAAATATATATTTTTGCCCCCCGGGTGTGTATCCAGGAAGTTTCTGCCGGGTTTTTACCGCCGTTCTCGTATCGCCAAAAGACAAATAAAATTCCACGGATGGGTTTGTCTTCTTTACATAACTCCCCGTTGTTACCTTCGACATCAATAACCGGTCGTAGGGTTAGACACAGTAACACGGGAAGGAGGAAAACATTTCCTCTGCCAATCCTGAAGAAGCTCCGGACGCGCATGTCCAGAAAAAAACTAATTTAAAAAATGTAGCCGAAACTAAAAAAAGCGCTCGTGATTTAGTGGAAAACAACCAATAAAAACAGAGAGTCAGGCGCGATCTGGCAAGGATTATGGGATGGTAGGAAAAAAACAAAAAAAATCACAAAAAACTACCAGGTCCATTAACCCTTTGAGTTTAAATGTAGCTCAATACAAATAAGTTGAATGGCCCTCTAGTGCTAAAAGGTTTTTATTTTTTTAAATTAATGTATTTTTGTTTTGTTTTTTAATAATGGAAAATTAAAGGTGCACCAGATGGACCGTCCAGGCCTGCTGGCCAGTATGGCTAAGGCTCTATATTGCCCGTGACTACTAATCGGACTGAGAGTTAAACGTCTGTGTCGGCCACCTCCACTTTGTGGTTTTGTTGCCAGACGAGGCTTCATTCTTTTCCAAACGTTCATTTCCTTGTTTGAAACAATTTATGAACCAAAGCCAATTTTTTTTATTCTTTATTTTATTTTTTTGCCGTCGTTCGGATTGACGCGGTGGTACACGAAGGGTTAAACATGGGGGGGGAGAGTAATGAACGACAAAATCTCAGCGTAATGTTTATGTTGGACCAATAAAGAGGTGCTACAATCCGCAGGGAACGCAGTTAAATTTAGCGCAGACATTTTATGATCTCAATTTTCTCTCTTTTTATTTTTAGCCCAGGCTAGATGCCAAGCGGAGGTAGGATCCATTTTTAAAGGGACAGAACAGTAGCTACGTCCCCCCCCCTGTCTAATCTACTAAACAAACACCCCGACTCCTTATCGTGCTGCCTGTGGTAAAGAAAAGAATGACTCAGCCTTAATCGCCCAGTCGGACTCCCTGACCAATGAAAGTCTATGGAGGGACGGACTTCATTAGCATTGCCATAAAGCATCAGCTCAGTGTGGTGATTGAGCAGGAACTTTCGGTTTGGTGAGGGGTAAGGGTTCCATACTTACGTTGACCAGGCTTTCATCGTGGGGCAAGATGTTGCTGTGCAGAATTCTGAGATCGATCCATAAAATAGGCTGACGTGATTGTAGAAGGCAGAGGCTGAAAAATAAACAAGAATACGATGAGACAAAAGAATAAATAAAATACTAATAATAAAATAAATAAAATAATAAAATAAAAATTATAATAAAATAAATAAATAAAATACTAATAATAAAATAAAATAATAATAATAATAAAATAAATAAATAAAATAAATAAATAAAATAAATACAATAACACAAAAGCAGGTAGAAAATAAACGGATATATCGACGATTAATCTGATCCGCACATTAAGATTCCGCATTTTTTTTAACCCTTGCCTACTAATAGGAAGCTGGGACTTTAAGTAATTTTTATATTTTTTTTAAAAATGCCAATGTTGTAATGTTCTTCCACCCCCTCTGACGAAACCCAGAAGCTGCTGGATGTTATTGCAGACGCTGCCGGCTCTAAGCTATGATTTACGGAATATTTAAGTGCTTTTCCATATCAGCGGGAATCTCCTATTAATAGGACCGGTGCGGCTGCGCTTGTTTAAACAGCCAAACGCCATACAGCGATTACTCAAACTAACATTACTGCAGACAAAGGGCGTTAAAGGGACAGTACGGCCTCGCTAAGAAATTCTCCTTATAACGCACATTTCTAAAAGCCAGACTGATAGGTAGCTGAGAGTGCTGGGATTTGTAGTCCGCCGCGGCTCAGGATCAGAGTTTGAAGGGTTCCTGACGTTTATGACCCAGCCCTTATTCTGAAATATGAAATCATCCGCAACCCGACTCCCTCACCGCGGGGGTTAAACGGGATGCTCGATACAGGCGCCGTTTATTTATAACCCGAAGCGCTGTCTCTGCGGTCTCATCGCGGCCAGAATTCTATATTATACCCGGCTGCTGCCACACAGAAGCAAACACAGACGTCTCTTCCCCGACCGGAGGACAAGGAGAGAGGAGAAAACATGTTATGAAGGACGGGGAGGAGAAGCTGACGCTCAAGAGCTGGACTTCTCAGCGCCTCTGATCTGCGTTAAATCGACAACGAGACTTTTGAGTCCTTATTTTATCAGAGTCTGATATTATATAGCCAACGCTGAAACCATGACAATACAGAGTTGTGTAAGGCCATTAAAAGCCCCGCTAGGGGCAGGTAGTCATTTAATACCCCTTTCACCATCCATCTATCCCATAAACCACTTATGGCAACATAGTATGTGGCTCTCCCTGGCACTGAAAGGGTTAGCAGTCTGCCCTACAGGGTTTAAGTTCTTTAAAAAAAAAAAAAAAAAAATTTGTTATTTTTCTGCGTCTCCGGCAGAGAATAATAAAACGCTGCCCGTTACGAGAACATTCTGTGTGCTTTTACACCAAAAATCCAGCAAATGGGGAAGTTAATTAAATGATTTTTTTTAAAATGTATTTATTTCTTGTTATAGCTCAAAATAAAACATTAGGTTAAAAAAACAAATAATAATAATATTTTGCTTAGCAGAACACACACTAGGAATAGAAAGACCTCCCAATGTCAAAACCCAGCCAATTGGGGTGCTGCGGGCGGAGCTCGGGAGGTAGAGTGTCACTCAAACTGGCAGCGCTACTGAGCATGTGCAGAAATCTGCACATGTGCAGTACGCATTCTCTGCCCCAGACACCAGAGAATTAAATCGGGATCACTGCCCCGAACCCACCTCTCCTGCCGAGCTCTGCCTCTGTGGCAAACTCAGGACTGTCCCGTGCTAAAAAACAAAAAATCGCGCCTAATTTAAAAATTAGTAATTTATGGATTGAGAGGAAACAGGAAATGTAACTATAACATGCCATGACGTAACCGATAAGCGACTAGTAGTAATAAGATAATTAAAGCCTCGGAATGCCCCCCGGAGTTAGTTTACCCTAATACCGGGGTTATGTTACACCACGAATAATCACCGCGATGAGCAAGTCTAATTAAAACTTCTAACGAGCCGGCAAAATTCACAGGGCCGAGGACGGACACCTCGGGCTTCAAGAAGTAATTAGAAAGGAACGCAAAGCCGGGGAGGAAAAAGCAGGAAACACAGAGGATTAACCGGCTTTAGGCAATCCACGCTATAAAAAGACCATACACAAAATTCAATCTTGTATATCTTGTGTTATCTTTTTTTTTCCCTCCATGCTATATTTTTTTTTTGTTATAAATGCTGTGAAATCTGAGAAGGTGGTAGATAAGTGGAATGACCGCTCAGCAGAAGCGGTAGAGGCTAATACAGTGAGGGAATTTAAACATTCATGGGGTAGGCATATAGTGCCTTAAAAAGCTAAAACGAAAGACTAGTTGTCTGCTATGACATGTCGCCCATTTCTGCGTCAACAGCCTATCGGTGCCTGCTTTTTGTGTCACATGACAATTAAGTGTCCCTGGCATTAATTACCGAGGAGATAAGATCTTATGTGATGTAACAATGACTTCTGGGAAGGGACTGAGCGTCCGGCAGGGCTGGGAGTGAGGTTTCCAAAGCCGTGTTTGGTTATAAGAGTAAAATTCCGCAGAGTAGGTGGAACGGCAGCTTTAAAGATGCTTGCACTAAGCTACCCAGAGGACCTTCGTCAAGAAGAGAGCTTCATTGATCCGGTTTCATCGGGCGCTGGGATTGGTGCTCGGTGGTCAGTAAGTCTGGAAATTTATTGCTTATACAATCAGAACGGCGGCTCCGACCTGCCGCTGACGTAACGCGGCTTCCACGAGCTCCCCGCGTGGGCCGTTAGAGCTCATCGACCAATCCCAAGGAGAAAGACCCCCCCGAGATGCTTCCGGGGTCACAACGTATCCGTTACCAATCAACAGCGGGAGCCTAACAAGATCTCCACACCAGCAGCAGGAAATACAAAAATGATACAAAAACAACCCCTAAAGGGTTAATCCGACTTCATAAATAGAATCGCAGAATAAAATCCAGGCTAAATATGGATGATGTGAACAACACGTAAGAGATGGGAAAAACGGGAGCAAAACGGACGGGGAATTCTTTACGGACAGCTGGTGCTTAGAGCTCTTTACGGCTAGGACTCCTCGGCGCTCGCTCGATGGCACTGCTGTAAAGCATGGGGTCCTAATTCATATAAAATGGGTTTTTTCCTCCTGCCTCTATTGGGACATCGGAATCCGGTTTAAAAAAAAAGACAGAAAATGTGCTTTGCTATTATTTAGTTTCACGTAAAATGGTTTTTTAACCCCTTCTCGACCAAAGCCGTACATGTACGGGCTCACAATGCTTTGTGCTTAAGGGGTTAAGGGTTAATTTTGCCAGGGCTTATCATGCAGGGTCTTAACAAAACAGGAAACAACCCCCCCCCTTGTTTGCAAAAACACTTAAAGAAAATTGTTGACTAACAACGGGGCGGCGGTGAGAGCAGATCTTCAGGGGTTACGTACTAGAGAACAGGATGTAAGTATTTACCCGCCGGGGCTTTTACAACCTCTAGTGAGATCAGCACTGCTTGTTTCACAAGGTTACCTGCACTCCCCTATTCATTGTCTCTTTTGCTGTTCCGGATAATAAAGTCTGACGTTCTATTCTAGAACCGTCCCAATTTCTAGAGAGCGGGATTTTTAACCCCCTTATCGACCAGTCTGATGTTTGCTTAGCGCTCCTGTACGTACGACAGGATATTTACTCTTAATGTGACAATAGACGTAAGCGGAAACCCAAACATAATCACACATTCCATCTCGAGGAGTAATCCGGAGCCAGATTACGACATACCTCCCAACTGTCCCTGTTTAGGAGGACCAGTCCCTCTTTAGGAGGACCAGAGCTTACTTTTTTTCTAAGCTCAACTGAAACAGAGCTCTGTATCAATGGTCATGAAGAACCCCCCCAAATTAGAAATCTTTACAGTTTTTAAGGGTGACTATGAAACCGCCAGGCTATAGGTCCATTAAAGGCTTGAAAAACAGCCAATCAGCCAGCTTCTAGTCTAGAGCGATAACCCTTAGAGAATACTGACGTACCGTTGCTCGCCAGCCACTCGTCCACGTTAAGCCCCTTGGGCAAAGCCACCAGCATCAGGATATCGGCATCGACAACCCGGGCGGCCGTGTGCCGAGGCTCCAGGTACAGCTTCTCGTTTTCCGGCTGTGTCTTCTTGCTGGGAGAGTCCGTCCTTAAAGAGAAAATAAATATTATCCTCCGGGCATTAAATTTACTTTTCTACACAAAAGTCAAGTCTACTACAAAAGAAGAGCGGCTCTTATCTCGTTACGTTCCAAGAAACCCCCCTTATCTGCTCCTCCGAAGGCCTTATTGTCATGAGATATTGGGATGACACCACACTGGGCTGACACTTTATGGCAGGACTAATGAAGTCCTTCCCCCATAGACTGCCATTAGTAAGATGGTCCCTCTTCCGT
Source organism: Spea bombifrons (assembly GCF_027358695.1). Lineage (NCBI taxonomy): Eukaryota > Metazoa > Chordata > Amphibia > Anura > Pelobatidae > Spea > Spea bombifrons. The sequence continues at coordinate 29,169,876 of NC_071098.1, forward strand.
ACAACTATTTCGTTTTTAATAGAATAAATAATAACATTTTAACACATTAACTTATTATTTTATTCAGTAATAAGGGATTCTGTAAACGTTATTTTATTTTTGGAACTTTTTCGTTCTGAGAATATGGTCGTGGTAAATAAAGGTCAACTTCCTGGTAATATTTACATAGTGACAGCGATACCGTTCAAGGAATTCGCGCAAATAATAACATTTCTCTGTAAAATACGCGTTCTAGAGTCTCTGGAGATCTAGGTGGATTAGAACGTCTCAATGTCATTCTCATTCATTATTGGTTTTTCGCAGCCTCCTCCAAAATTCGGCCTAAAATGAACGCATCTATTAAAGGCGAGGGCATGCAAATTCAAACAAAGAACCTGCCCACAGCTCGGCCCCATTCGGCCCCCGTCTAGTCGCCCGTTTCCCCTGCTGTAAAGACTCAAACCTTAATCAGTCGTTGGTCTCGTCTTAGATTCAGGAGCCGTATGTCTATCCCATGCATGTTTAATACCCTCACTGTGTTACCCTCTACCACTTCTGCTGGGAGGCTGTTCCACTTATCCACCACCCTCTCGTTAAAGTAAAACCTCCTTACATTAAGTCGGCGTCCCTTTAATCCCTAACTGCTTCGCATTCTTGGAAGCCACAATTTTTATGCTACAAAGATCGTTAAAATTCAGACATTCTTCCAGACTGTAATCAAATCATTTTTCTCTAGCGCGCTCTCCCGGTAACACTGCATGCAGGATCTCCCCGGAATGAATCTCTGCCCCGCCGCTCGTCATGTGACCTTAACAAAGAATGTATGGGTGCGCTGCCCGGCATCCCATCTCTTCTGACCCCGTCTAATCTTTGCTGTCATAGCCGCGCGTGCGCACGTGGAATCTTTAATGCGCTTTAATGTATATCTCGGCTCTTGTTACATTTCCTAAAGTTGCTGACATCTGTAGCTGCTTGAATTATTTTCCTGATCGCGCTTTAAACTGTAGGCTTTCATAAAGGTGATTGATACGTTGCTGAGTATAGCACTGTGCGTGAAATGTATCAAAACTAACGCATTTTACTATAAATTATACAAAAATTGTTGAAACGCCCATTTTCTCCATTCAAGGGGGTCTACAAGGTACGTATATCACAATAAGTGTCTAGTCGGGTTTCTTGGAGACCTCAAGGTCTCTGGTTTCCTGATACTTGCTTTCTCTGGTCCGGTATCATTGGAATATTTCTAGATCATGCTGTACAACTGGCGCAGGACTCAGAATGCATTTAGAATTAACACTTACCTTTTCCTATAGCGCAGCAGTTTTCCCATAGCCTGGAAAACCATTCTCTCCGGGGCAGGTATCCAGACGAGGAGGCGAAAGACCTGCAGGAAGAGAAATGTCAACTACATCTCTACTTATAGCCCAGAGGAGAGAGAACCCCCGCGGTGTTATGCTAAGCGTTAGACTGAAACTGAGTACACAAAGAGCCCCCCCCCCCACCCCACCCCGTTATAAATATGCCAGTTTACTGGAAACCCATTGCATGCCTCACAGGAGGCTAAGATGGAATGTAAGGAAGAGGGGGGTAGATAAGTGGAACAGCATCCAGGCAGAAGTGGTAGCGGGTAATACAGTGAGGGTATTAAACATGCATGGGATAGACATACGGCTCCTGAATCTAAGACGAGACCAACGACTGATTAAGGTTTGAGTCTTTACAGCAGGAAAAACGGGCGGTTAGAGGGGGGCCGAATGGGGCCGAGCAGGCAGGGCATGGGCATCAATGCACTTTTTAACCATTTGAGATCCAACAAATGGCACCTAGACACTTATAGGGTCGCCTTCCCCACAACAGCCTTTACTTACATCTCACAAACAGTCCAAATATATAGAAGAAAGAGGACTAAACCCCCCCTGCACACCTAACATGGGGTAACACAGAGCTCATTTGCATTTGGGGCTGCGCAGTGATATCACTTGTGGTTTCTGGATCCAGTGATTATTATTTTTTTTATTGATATGCAGATTGCTGCTTTTTTCAAGGTGTTTGTTGAAGGGGAGGGGTAAATTCTTTCGGTTTTAAGTGCTATAGGCAAATCCGGCTTTCTATAGGTGTTCCTCGTGAGAGTTTCTTTGTTGATTTAAGCTTTTGTGGTCTGGAACAATACTATGCGACATCAAAACATCCAGCAAAGGCCATCTTCAGCTCCGCCGCTCCACATGTCCACCCCCTGCAGACAACATTCCCTCTAAAGAAAACCAAAGAGCCTCCTGGGGATGCCGTGAAGAAGAACACGGACCCTGTTAACGCCCCCCCCCGCTGCGTCTATGCCTAGTATACTGACCAGATACCCCGTGTTTAGGGTACAGTCCCTTGATGAGCCATCTGTCCCCAGAAACATCCCCTGAAACCCTCTCAGACCTTCATATAAATGACACCCCACTCCATCGTATCTGTACGTCTGCCCACTCCCAACCACTGCTTAGACTGTAAGCTCTATGGGCAAGGACCCTCTTTCTTAATGTATTCATACCTGGTGTGCCACTTTCATAATGTCTGTACTAAGGTCCCTAAGGTCTGTACTAAGGCCCCCTTTTAAATGTATGGGGGGGTCTACAGACTCCCCCAATATCAATTTGCCTCTTTCCCTGCCCCCCCCCAGTATGGAACACGTCACCTTGCGTGAAAGTGTTAGAATCGGCAGAACAGGTGGAACAGCAGCTTTAAAAATAAAGAGAAACACGCAAAATCTACCATTAAATGGTACGGCGCATGTTTGTTTTTCAGAGGCTAGCTGTTCCTGGAAAAACATAATAAAGATGAAAAACAAATAAACAAACAAAACATGTTGCCTATTAGTAAAGTCCTAGAACATGCGCGGTCCCTTCCGATCAGGGAAGGGAAGCGGCTGAAGCGGCCGGCTGTGCTCGAGCCAATATGAAAAGCGAGACTCTGTGTTACTAATTAACAGGCAGACCGCAGGTAAGACGGACAGACTATTCAACGGTAATAAAAGGAGGAGGGGGTAATAATTTCCTTATAACGTCTTTACGTCGTCAAATAATAATAACGCGTTCCAGCCGTCATACGTAGATCCATACAACCAATCACTGAGAGCTCCCGGGGAATTTACGCTGCGTCCCCGTAGAGAATTGAGGGATCCTGCTGAATATTTGCATTTACCCCCTCTAGCTTTTTATCTTAGCTATTCATAATGACTGCGTTAAACAATAGAATGGCTCGGTCTTAATTACACACTTGCTGACAGTATACAGCACTGGGGGGTTATATTACTGTATACAGCGCTGGGGGTTATATTACTGTATACAGCGCTGGGGGTTATATTACTGTATACAGCGCTGGGGGTTATATTACTGTATACAGCGCTGGGGGGTTATTACTGTATACAGTGCTGGGGGGTTATATTACTGTATACAGCGCTGGGGGGTTATTACTGTATACAGTGCTGGGGGGTTATATTACTGTATACAGCGCTGGGGGGTTATATTACTGTATACAGCGCTGGGGGTTATATTACTGTATACAGCGCTGGGGGTTATATTACTGTATACAGCGCTGGGGGGTTATTACTGTATACAGTGCTGGGGGTTATATTACTGTATACAGCGCTGGGGGGTTATATTACTGTATACAGCGCTGGGGGTTATATTACTGTATACAGTGCTGGGGGTTATATTACTGTATACAGTGCTGGGGGTTATATTACTGTATACAGCGCTGGGGGTTATATTACTGTATACAGCGCTGGGGGTTATCACTGTATACAGCGGTGGGGGTTATATTACTGTATACAGCGCTGGGGGGTTATATTACTGTATACAGCACTGGGGGGTTATATTACTGTATACAGCGCTGGGGGTTATTACTGTATACAGCGCTGGGGGGTTATATTACTGTATACAGCGCTGGGGTTTATGCTGGAGGAAATATTGGTTTCCGCGGGTCTGCCCCTTTAGCATGGCACTTCCTACCCCTAAATATAGCATTTATCGGTGGCGACGCATGCACCAGCGTCCACATAATACTCAGCGCTGCTAGCGGTGGCACTATTTGCATATTAATTAGTTCTCCCCAACAGACGGAAGGAGAGAGAATTTCCGTATAAATAATTAACGAGCGGAATGATTGTGAAGGCTGCGGCGTAATTACTGCGGGTTAATTGCTGACTATTACAGAACGAGAAAACCTCCATCCGACGCGAAACAACCCCAGGGGAACCGAAAACGTGAGGGTGGGAGTCGGGGGTATTTGGGGAACCCCACGTCCAGCCGGGCCACGAGAATGATCGATATTCTTTCTACAACATTAACATAATAAAAATGAACATCTGGCACAGAACGAAGGCTAATGACCCGGAATATCTAGAATTTACACAAATTTAGTTACGTTACCAGGTAAAAAGCCCCGGCCCGAGAACGCTCCTCGTTTTCCCGCCTATTCCCGTCGGTAAAATGAGTGGCGTTTATGTCTCCGGCTAATTACGCTTTAGTGACCAACGAAGGACACACTTAAAGAAGATGTACCTTATACACCACACTGAGCGGATGCTTTATGGTGATGTTAATGAAGTCCTTTCCTCCATAGACTTTCATTAGTTAGAGGGTCAGACTGGGCGATTAAGACTGAGCCATTCTATTGTTTCCCCAAAGGCCGTATGATAAGGAGCCGGGGTGTGTGTCTAGTAGATTGGGGGTCAGATAACAAATGGATAACCTATTTTGGAGCACAAACTACGATTTGTTTTAAATCTGTTTTTTTTCCCCCAGAAAAGTGGTTCCTTTTAACCTGAATTTGCATTGTTTCCCAGAATTCTGTACACCCCGGCCGTAGACAATGTACTTAGGATAATCAGCAACGTTCCTGTGCTCGTAGTAACTTGCACTAACATCCGTGTTTACACTCCACACACCACGCACACGCATCTCTCAGCCGGTCTACGTGCCACGCATTCAAAACACGTTAGTAAATACAAGTTCACGTACAGCGTATGTGTTACACATGGGTATGTACGCCTATCGCACACACGCTAAGAATGTACTGAACATATTTCATCACGTAAGAGGTGTCATGATTCATACGATGCTGCAGATCTTTATCCGCAGTTGTAGAACAACTCTGATAATCCTCAGCCTACCAGCGTCCAGACAAGTGCTTGACAGGGATTATGGGGACTGTAGTTGAATTGAAGATTGACTGCTAGCTCTTGGGTAGCCCCTTTTCCTTTTCTGGTTTCGATTTGTTCCCTGCTTTGGATTTTTGGACCAAGTATAGTGCAGGTTTCCAGAAGGAAGAAGCCTTGTAGGTTAACGCTACTTGGTTAACCTTGGCCCAAATGATTGAATACTTTCTTTTCCATGATAACCTTCCATGATGACGTCAACCTACCCCTCTTAGTTCCTCTCCACATGTTCATTAAGACATGATTAACTCAAACATGGAACGACCAGACTAACGTTTAATACAGGGTCTGTTCTTTTGGTCAGCAGGAACGTCATCGGATCTGGAGTCATTATGTGCAATCACTTAATTCCTGTGAACTTAGGACAGTATTAATGATCCATCAAGAATCTGTTGGTCCTCCACCTCTGGAGGTAGGACAGATTGTAAACGTGGCCTCCAAAGAGTTTCTCCATGTCACCCACCTCTGAAAAAGTATTATATAATCTTTGCTGGTCCTCTAACCCTAAGGTAGCAGAGATATATAAGGTCCACCAACAAGTGTTCTCCCCTTGAGATGTTACACAGGGGTCTATGGCATGGTGGTTAGGTTTGGGTAAATAACCAACCTAGAGCTGAACGTTCCAAGGTCTAGAATCCTATTCATAAAGTGTTTCCAAAGAAGGTTCCACCAAACTCCTCTATGAGAGAACCTGATCCATGTTACGTCCACCAATCAAACGATCAGAGCGCTACGGAGCATCATAAAGTTTGGATCCAACCAGTAAATAGCCTTTATTGGTACGACACAGAAGGAATTTCAATTGCACCATCATTCAACAACAATAAAGAACAGTTTTACATTTAACTAGACTTCTCTTCCTCCTACCAGGTATGAGACGGTCTTTAAAGTGTCCTCCTTCCAGCTTGGGCAAGGTCACCACCTGTAAAGCCACCGATAGCCGGAAATTCTAAGATTCCATAAAGAATATTTTTCTTATTCTACTTTTGAGGTCCATTCAAAATACAACCATTTAAGTAAAAGCGTACAGAACAAATACCACTTCCTCATTACTACGGGGACGCCTATAGAAAAAAATTCTTCAGGAGGGATGCACTAACTTCGTGGTTAACAGAAAACGGCGCATCGTTATATGTGTCCAAAGCAAGGGGACGTTTGGTGGCCAAACTCTCTAGGCATGAGGTGTGAAGCTTCGCGACTTCCGTCACTGATGAAACATTTAAATTGATTTCGATACGTTGTATTTCAGGAACCAGATCTTCTTAGATAGATAAACCTCGACGTCCTAGCTTGTCGGTAACAAAGAATTTAAGAAGATGACAACAAGGAGGTCTTCTCAAGCCTTCAAAGAAAATACGGGACACCAATAATTGTCCCAATTGGCCAACGGACACTTAAACAGAAGACTATCAAATAATTCCCAATCACCTTGGTTTTGAGTTCCTGAAACCCAAACTTTGGACTTTTCATTTCGAATCCCAAATGCCGTCTTCAACAACTTCTTGACCAAAGAGCCTACTATTCACACCAGACCACGAGGAAGTGGACCTTTCTAACACCCCTTTAACAGATGACTGAGCAACCCCGTCTGCACTCAAAGAGTTAAGCCTCTGATGTAACAGCCCCCATTAATTATATATGTATTCCTCTGAAAGCACCCAAGCCGAAGAAGAACCAGCAGCTTCCAGACCTTTCATGCTGACGTCCGACTTTTTGTTTGAACCTTACGAAGCAATCGGTTAATGTGACTTTTTTCTCGATTCAGGCGGCTTATTCTGAAATTCTCCGTAACGCTGTTAACCTCTGCTTGGCCGGTATGGATGTTACACGTAGAGCTTACACCTAAGTGAAGGCAAAGGTGTGCCGCGTTCCCAAAACAACAGGGGCAATTCTGGTACAAAGGATCAATAGTGGAGCAATTGGCACGAGGATTCCATCTGTTGCCATGACGATCGCACCATTATCTTACATATAACGCCCCATGGAAAAGCCATGCGTGTCGTATTTGTATGATTGTTATTGGCCCAAAGTTAAAATTTAACCTGCTCCGTGACGAAAGAACGAGTCACACGTTAACAGCCATCTATTGTTTCCCTCGCTACTCCAGCTATTAAAAGGTTAACACACAAAAAGTATCCTATTTCTGAAATAATCGAGATCCCCGTAAATTATATGTATATAAAAATAGTTTGTTTCTATGCTACACAATTACCCTTTTCCAGACAAACCACAAACAAATCTTCAGTGATATATATATATATATATGTTCTAGATTGATCTAGAATTGACTCCAGTCGTCTTTCTGGATCTCGATGCATTATTTTATATGAAAATGTTCCACAACGTTGGTTTTTAACCCAGAATGACAGCAGGGAGTCTCTGCAGAACAATAAGATGCTTCATTCTCTTTAAATCCACCCAAGGACATGTCTCCAGAGATATGAAGATTAAAAACACGTGGCTGGCGCTTAAAATCAGATTTAATCCAGAAAATGGACAATATGACCGAATTCTGGTTAATAATCTAGATTCACGGGGAGAAAAAAAAATTCATGTTCTCTAAAAACCTTAACTGTGGATAAAAGATTAAAAAAAAGTCATGGCAGGAGACTGCCAGCATGCAGGAGAGGATGACTGGGTGGCAGATGGTCTGCAGCAGCGCATGCACAGACCTGTCATATGGAGCGTGGAATCTCAACCAGGTAATGTATGCCTCCTGCATCTCTACCTTTCCTGTTCCAACTTGTCCTGAAGCGGAGGGTCATGTAGCAAGATAAGGAGAAGCGACGCTGCAAATCACAAACACCGTGACGATACCCTCGGACTACCACTCCCATCACTCCCACCCTGCCATAAGCTACGACAACTGCTTCTGTGCACTACAACTCCCAAAAGGCTCAACCAGTGAAAATGCAATGCCAAGATCAGATAGAGAACGACTGAACGACGAATCACATCCATACAAATCACACTAGTGGCTGGCTGAGCATAATGAGAGTGCCAGTCCACTATGAGCTTTATTCTAAAGATTGCCTGAGCATCCTATTACCCCTGGTGTGCCAGTGACTGCAGATTCCTGTTATGGATGAGGATGATGGGACTTAGTTCAAAATGTGCCCTATGCTTTATATATAATAAAATGCAGCCTGTTGTTTTGTTCTGTCATACATAACATATTGTCCTTTTGCTTATTTGTCTGATCAGGATTAACAATGTATACAGAATGAGCCACAAAATGCCACCAAAGTCACATAAACTCACCTTTGGGTTCCTTCCAGGTATATGAGGGCTTCCTGCACCCAGATCCCGCACCGTAGGCTGCCTGCCCCGAGCCAGCAGCAGCCAGGACTCCAGAAGTGTCAGACAAAAGAGGCAAAACCAGACTAACCAGAGGCAGGGGCAGCCCAGCGTACACATGCTCGCCTCTCCTCCCCATCCAGCACATACTGGGCTCATTCACACGCCTCAGCCAATCACAGGCCGGAAGGAGGACGGAGGGGCGGGGCTCAGCTATAGCAACCTAGGAAGCGTGATGTCAGTCTGCGATGAGCCCGCCTCCTTCGGCTGCTGACCTCAGCGAAGTGTACTGAGGAGGGCAATTAATGGCAGGGGATGGAGAGCTACCTTCTTCACACTGCCCTCCACATACTGCCCCTTTCATACTGCCCTCCACATACTGCCCTCTTCATACTGCCCCCGTCATACTGCCCTCCTCATACTGCCCTCCTCATACTGCCCTCCTCATACTGCCCTCCACATACTTCCCGCCTCATACTGCCCTCCACATACTTCCCGCCTCATACTGCCCTCCTCATACTGCCCTCCTCACGCTGCCCTCCTCACGCTGCCCTCCTCACGCTGCCCACCTCACACTGCCCTCCTCATACTTCCCTCCTCATACTTCCCTCTTCATACTGCCCTCCTCACACTACCTCCCTCATACTGCCCCTCTCATGCTGCCCTCCTCATACTGCCCCTCTCATGCTGCCCTCTTCAAACTGCCCTCCTCATACTGCCCTCCTCATAGTTCCCTCTTCATACTGCCCTCCTCAAACTGCCCCTCTCATGCTGCCCTCCTCAAACTGCCCCTCTCATGCTGCCCTCTTCAAACTGCCCTGCTCATACTGCCCCTCTCATGCTGCCCTCCTCAAACTGCCCCTCTCATGCTGCCCTCCTCAAACTGCCCCTCTCATGCTGCCCTCTTCAAACTGCCCTGCTCATACTGCCCTCCTCATACTGCCCTGTGACTAATTATCATCAATATCCTGAAAATAAATCACTTTATCAAGGTATTATTATACCCACTATTATTACCTATATATATATATATATACTGTATGTAGGGACTGTAACAAGCGCTGTGGAAATTCTTGCTGCTATAATTAAAGTATTATTTATTGATTTATATAGCACCATCATGTTCCGCAGCGCTGTACAATGGGTGAATAGGCCTTAGCGAGTAATATGCCATGTAACGGTTTGGGCATATAGAAAAAAACATAAGGAGGACCGTGATCAAAGGAGCTTACAATCTATGCGTGGGTATCTAAAATAACTGCAAAATACTTGCTCTATTATCTTAAATATTTAAATAAGTGCAAATTATGGCAAACTCATAAATAGATAAATATATAATAGAAGAGGATGCTTATTTTCCAAAAATGCATACATTCTGGTGTGTTTGTATACCGTATATATATATGTATATATATATAGATAGATAGATATAAAATATATATATAAATACATATATATTTATTAATATTTCTACATATATATATATTTATATATATTTTTATTAATATATATATATCATATTTACCAAGATCAAGTTATTCATTTAGTTATCAGGCCTTCCATTTTGGTTTCATATCTGCTCTTTTTTTTATTTTTAGGCGATGTGGAATTTCTCCAAAATCGATGAAAAACAAAAAAAACAAATCAAAGCAAACCCCTAGTTCCTCCAGACACCAGTGTTTGTTGCTCCAATAACACGCCGAGGCTGCCTGACACACACGGTAAGCATTGATCTATTTGTACACAAACAACAGATTCCGTCACATTCCTCGGGGATCCGTCACCCAGGAACTCGCCAAACAGCCCAGTCGTTGAGAAATCCACGGCTCTGTGGCCATAAACATGTTTTCTGGAGCTTGCGCGATGTTATTGTCTGTTATTTTTATTGTCCTGCCTTCAGAATCACTAAGTTTGACCTTTAAAGTCTTGAATACAGTCTGTGGGCATCACGTGAGGCTTCTAGATGATTGATCTAGAGTTGGCACATTGCCCCCATGTCCCTGTTTAAGAAGGACATTTCCTCCTTGAAACCAAATCCCAATACCCCTCTTTCCTCCCCTGATGCCCTTCTTTCCTCCCCTGGTGCCCCTCTTTCCTCCCCTGGTGCCCCTCTTTCCTCCCCTGATGCCCCTCTCTCCTCCCCTGGTGCCCCTCTTTTCTAGGAGGTCAGAATGTTTGCTGGGTATGAGGGTATCACAGGGTTCTACAGCCCTAAAAGCCCCAACAATGAGTATAGAAACAGCAGCAATTGGGTTTATAAATTAAATCCAGAAAAATAAAAATGTTTTCTTCTTAATGCATTATTTTTTAACATGTAGCTGTGAATAGATCCAAAAGTCTTCTTATGAGGAACACTAGAACTGTGGAGTCACCTTGTGAGGTGATACTATCCAACCGGTATGTTCTAGAACCAGCGTTTGAAGAATCAATACCAAGCCATTGCCGTATCCAAGCGGTATCCATGACTTGGTCACCTGGGTTCAAACTGAACTTTAGATAATCTCTGAGAATTCTGTGAATTCAGCTTGTTTTGGGGTGGTTGCCCATTCACGGTTATTCACGTTATGACCATCCTTCTCGTAATCCCTTTTCCAGTGACGTGGTAACTTTGTATCATTGCTTCTTCCTACTTGCCTTCAGGACGTGACAACTATGTCCAAACTGTTAAGTAATTCCCTTTCGCTTCAAAGGCCCCCATCTGTGTGGTGGTCCATAAACCCGCCCGTAGCCCACACTTTCACAATATGTAAAGTAATAGGGGCAGAAAAACCTGCTAGCCAACTCGCTAATGATTACTTGTCAGACTTAAGCGAGCCTCACCTCTTGCAGATCCTCTTGAGATGCCAAGATCTCAGGCGTCACTCCCTAAGGTGTAACTAGAAACAACCAAAAAAAATTTAAAATGATGACCTCACACCCTTTTTAATCTGACAGCTCAGGGCTTTTGTCTCCAAATTGAGGAGAAGCGAGAGATTGTCCAGGGATGACTCTCTAGAGCCGGCAGTGTCAGGTCCCCATGTTCTGAGCATCTCCTGGTGCTGGGCTCATGTTCTCTGCTCACTTCGGTCATGCACAGGAAGGTCTCATACGTTCTGTGGAGCTTGCTGGACTCTCTAGTCCAGGCCTGGACACACAGGGCATATGCCCAGAGGGCCACTGGCCGACAGCTCCAGATCAGGTGCTTCAGTGCTGGATTTGCCCATCCGCAGACTACGTGAGCATAAAAATGTAACGTGCCGGCGGGCATAGCCAACCGTCGGCTGCACTTAGATCATTAAGTGGCCTCTGACCTTAAAGTACCAGGTCCACCTTGTTATGGCCGGCCCAGTCCTGTTCAAGTCCATTCTACCTAAAGATGATGATGTCCTCCAACGGTTATCCTCACCATCCTTTACTTTTAAAGCCTTCCACCCAGGTGTCCCTCTTTAGGAGAGGCAGCCCCTCTTTCCTCCCCTGATGCCCCTCTTCTCTAGGAGCTCAGAATGTTTGCTGGGTATGAGGGTATCTCAGGGTTCCAAGGCCCTAAAAGCCCCGATAATGTGTATAGAAACACCAGGACATGTTCATAAATGACATTTTGTAAATATTCGTATATTGTATATATTTTCGCACTAGGTCCTTGCCCCAGACTGATTATAATGACGCGTTCTTTTAAATTTGGCCATTCTTTTATGCTGGGCTTCTCCGTTGTGAACACTGTGACCCCCAAACACCTTGCATGGAATCACACCACCATGCTTCTGCTCTGAGACCAGGTGGAGCGTGCAGTGATCAAAGACGAGCAGCCTCAGGCGGGTGTCTGGGGAAATCAGACGGAGTTGTTGACCTTTTTTTGCAGGGTAGACAGAGAAATGTCCGCATTCGTCTGCTAGGGCTGGAATGACTGTTTGTGTCCCAAATTCTACACAATAACCTATCAGAAATGTGATCGGTTTTTCAAGATTCAAGTAAACAATACATGTTTGTATTCAAATCTACCTTATATGCATAACCATACCTGGGAACTCTCCCGAGTCTCAGGGTTTTTGCCCAATTTCAGGGTGAAGGGGCAGATTCTCCAGGTCACACAGTCTGGAGCCGACCCTTTCCTATTCTCCACGCTGTGATCATATATAAGACTCCCAGTTGGTGCTTTTGCTCCCAGTATGTTATAGTTGATATCCCTGCTTGAATGCAGGTGACTCAATTAAGTGTCTCTTTAGATAACGACAAGTGAAGGTTCCCAAGAACCACTTGGGTTCTACATTTGGCGAGTCAACAAGATCTGTGGGTGACAGGTTCCCTTCAAATCTAAAATTAACCTGTGCGCCGGTAGGTGAGGCTCTCCGGACCTGCCCTATGGATTAGCGTGTCGAGTCTTGTAACTCCTTTATAAACATCGCATTGCTTCACTGTGTAAACACCCCGATTTAGGTCACTCTTTATATAAGTCGTATCGTCCACACAAACCTTTTCATCTTTTTCTGTGATGCAGCAAGATCAGACCTTATTAGGTTTATTTACCTAACCAAGATAAATGTATTCGTTTAAACTCTTATCAATCATCAAATATGGGAGAGTCTTCTGCTAAAATATCCCCCCCACCAACCGTTTCAAAGTATTAGATTCCTAAGGAATTCAGCCATTACATTTGCCCAAGGCTCCTGGGTAATATTTTTAATATTAATAATATAATATTAATATTTTAATTAAATGTTACTTATTTAAAAAAAATAATAGTAATAAAACTGTTTATATGTTGTAACTCTAAAAAAATATGGCCCCTTTAATGGGACACTCCAGCGCCCCAGGGACCCCCCCCCGAACAAGGAATGCATATAAAAGTAAGTCGATCAATGGGAGCCCTTTCTGCGTGCGCGGGTATCCGCCAAACACGGCAAATACCTAGCAATGGGGGGGATAAAATGCATATGGGGGGGATTTGTGCATTTGCAATGGGGATCACACGTAGATTTAAAGGGACCTCTCAGCTATCGTATTTGTTGTTGGCCGGAGCTTCCCTTTAATTAATTTGTTTTTGGTGCATAAAACACAAATAAAATCAATAACCCCCATATGCACTTACATAAACTATCCCGTGCAGACAGACCCGTTTGGGGTGACTACATATTAATGTCAGGCAGGTGCTGTAAGCCAGCTGTTGCTTTTAAACATTTCACGTTCGCCGGCAGCTGCCTCTCTAAACCCCCCCCTCCGCTCCACGCCACCCGCCTCTAGTTTACACAGCTTTCCAGTAATAACTAGTTGTGAAGAAAGTCGCCGGCCCCGGCATTGTGAAGCACAATGGGAAACCTGAACAGACCGCCAACAGCTGGCCGAGACAGGACCTTCGATTCAATACACAGCGTATTGTTAGTCAATGGAGCTGGAGGCTAAGGTTCCAACAACACGACAACAACTACGCAAACAAGGGCACCGACTTTCCTAAACAAGTGCAGCACTAGAAACATCTTTTCTAGAACTGTTCAATGGCCAAACCCCGCCTGGAAGTCACTCTGCAATCACCTGAAATCTTGCCTTATTCATAATTGTTCCGGGAATGTTTAATTGTCATGTGACACAGAAGTCAGCACGGATAGGTTGTAGGTAGAACGCGACGTTTCAATGATGTTTTGATGTGATTAGACCTTCCAAAGAACCAAAAAAAACGATTGGCCTGCTAAGGTTTACTTGATTAAAATTCTAGAAAGTGCAATTAATGTTTTGTGGAAGTGGAATAACACCCTTTAATTGGCCACGTATAAGGATCAGCTTCCTGTTTTGCAGTACATTTCCTATCATAGTGTCTGGAACCTCTCATGGTCTTTTCCAGAGGTTCTAGATTATTTGTTGCCCAGCTTGGACTTCGCATAAAACCTTGGATTTCGAGACCTGAGTCATTTCTAAAGAATGTGTGGTCTGCATGCTTTGTGTCCATCCACCACATTTCCATGGGATGATAGATGTGGTTTTCTAGATAAAAGCCCCTAATATTGTCTTAAATAGAACGTATATTTACAAATCTGGAATGGTGGACCTCAGAGATTTAAGTTTTAGCTTAACAATATTCCATCAAGCTCAGATCCTCGGGCAGGGCTGTAGGTAGAAACCACCGGGCCCTAATGCGAAAGTTCACCCTGGGCCCCCCATCTTCAACAGCTAGTCTGTGCCTTCTTTGCAACATAAAACCAATGTAAACACACAAATTACACACACTTACTCATACTCACTAACACACACTACATCTCACCCCACTTACATATCCATGCTCACACACACGTACGCATCCATACTCACACACACAAAAGTACACATTCATGCTCACACACATCCATACTCACACACACAAAAGTACACATTCATGCTCACACACAAGTACACATCCATGCTTATATATATATATATATATATATATATATACAAAAACACATATACATGATTTTTTTGCATCACATACATATATACCTGTTTTTTTAAATCAAAGAGTTCACCAGTTTTCAGCAAATTAGAACTTCTTTAATATTGACTTTATTCAAATGATATTTTCTGCGGAGAGAGAAAGAACCTGGACGTGGCTTTGGTGTACGAGTCCCCTAGTTGATCTCTGTGTAAAAGATCTGAAGGAGAAGAACCATAAGATCAGCTATAGATTTTTAGAAATTCTAAATCAAAGTATCATGAAAAATAAAAAAAAGAAGTGCAGGAATGTTTTTTCCACGCTTCTGTCCCTTTAAGGGAATAGAATTTCACAACTTCCTTTTGGATATTTGATTTGGTATCTAATGCTGGCGATTGTTCCTCCTGGCAAACCTCTATTAATACACTGTTTGCGATTAAAGATCCAAGGCCGCGCGCAGTTCACTTCAAAGCTGATGCACGGAATAAGCTGGATGACTTCCAGACAAACAAGAACCGAAGAAGGGTAACCCATGGCCTGCTTTAACCCCAAAAATATAGATGCCCCCCATCAAAGAGGGACTGTCCCTTCTAAATAGAGACACTTGAGAAGTATGCCATGTATATCCTGACTGGCCATCTGTTACACCAGGTAAATGCCCCGTGGGCCGCTGGCAGACAGCGCCAGACACTCTGCCCGGCCTCATGAGCATAGAACCATAGCGTGCGGCCGCACATATCCGGCTGTCGGACACGCTTACGTTATCAGGCGGCCGCTGGTCTTAAAGTGGCAGAGCCGCCTCGTCATCGCCAGTCCGGCCCTGATGCCATGATGATAAGAGGTCTTCCGTTTTGTAGCCGTCGGTCGTAGGGGGTGACGCGCTCGAATTTTTTTTCCTGTAGTGAGAGGAAACGTGTGAGGGAAAGAGTTAATTATTACACTGACATTTCAGACAGAGCACCTCGCCAGGGATTTCTATGGTTGGTTCTTCATAATGAAAAATACACATATGTAGAAAATATGCGAACCCAGAAAGGCAATATGTGCTCAGAAAATAAATCTGCTGAGAACATATGAAAGTATTTATTCTGAAAAGGCTTCTACGCGGCCAACTTCTTACCCCGTGATATCATGTTTTTAATTTGGCGTTCAGCACATAATGCAGTCTTCCTAAGGCCCGGGGATCTGGATCAGGCAATGGGCCGTACCTGGGAACCTTCTGGCTCCCGCTACCTGGAGCTCCCCCTTTGCAGGATGCAGGTAGGAGGTCCTGCTGAGGTTGGTGGGCTGTCCTTCTGATGTTGTGGGGCGGTCCTGCTGACACCGGTGGGTGGTCCCGCTGATGTCGGGGGCGGTCCCGCTGATTTCAGTGGGCGGTCCTGCCGATGTTGCGGGGCGATCCCGCTGACATATTGGGAATACACTTGTTGGAGGGGATGTGGGCAGGGAGCGCCACAACACCATTCCCATGAGCCCGGATTTTCCCCGGAGACCCTGAGAAGTGTCGCTTCACCCGGAGTCTCCGGGGCAAAACCCGGAGAGTTCACAGGTTTGGTGATAGTGTAGGGGGCAGAACTTGAACCAGTGGGGGTTTGAGCCAGGCTTATCTAGTGGGAAAGCGCACAAGCCAGAGCCAAGCCAGTTCTCCTTCTCTTGTGAATGAGCAAGAGTTCACCAGGACCCGAAAACAGAGCCAGTTGGGTGAGCCAGCCCCTGGTTTGGTCCTGGCAAGGTTTTCCCCTCCTATCTATCTGGCTTAAAAATACATTTTAGCTATACAGTATTTGCCGTCAGACCGGCCCGTTTCTCTTGTTTCTCAAACCTTCATCGGTCTCGTCTTAGATTCAGGAGCCGTATTCCTATCCCATGCATATCTGACCTTTGTGGTGTTTCATATAAGATATACTGGGGTCGAAGCACTGCCTTCTGGCCAAGAGCTAATACTTAACTCTAATATATCCTCCATGTCTCCAGTTACAATAACTATTACATTCTGTTTCTGGCAGCGTAACACATTACCTCACTGTAAATTAGATCATGATTCAGGCGCAGGATCCAAAATCTCTTCACAAATTCACTAACCCCGTATCCCAAAATAAGACGCCATCGATATACCTGCAACCTGGTGGACGTCGCTTGCGGAGCTCCTTTTGGTTTCCATTTAGAGCTGGATTTATGGCTTTCCGGCCACCCATTGTGGCATCACATTCCCTAGGGGCAGACAATGCCTCCAGAGCAAATAAAAGACGGGACAATCGAGGCCAGGAATGTATTAGCAATTTACCTGGAATGTGAAGAGACTTATTAACAGGCATCTGGCAGAGAAGACGTTACACAATGAGGTCATTGGAATTGTGAAACGTTCGGCGGAGTCTGTGGCCGGTTGGGTACACGCAGAAAATAGTAACAAACTGTGAAAAAAACTACTAACCACTAGAATAAAGTGTATGTTATACAAGTCCGATTGCAGTGGGCTAACATCTCGGTCGTTATGATGGTATGTAGAGCTCCGGACTCGGGTTGATTAAAGGGCACTGGCACTTTAAGGCCAATGGACACCAAATAACACATGGCATGTGCCCAGAACCTACACCTAGCTGCGTCCTCGGAGCACCGGAAAAGGCCATCTCTGATCTCCCCAACCAGCCCACAGGGTATGTGGCGCAAAGTGGCCGATTGCCCAACAAGACTATCTGCCCCTCCAAAATGTGACATGGTGGCTATAGCCATCCTCCCTGACCTCCTGCCCTAGGATTGGTCAGTCTAGCCCAGACTACTCCAAATATTCCTGATACATTTATGCAAAACCAGAATTCCATTAAATCATCTCTATTTTTACACACGTCAGCTTCGGTGTAATTAGTAAAGATCTGAAAAAATGTGAAAATCCTAAAAGTCCAAATCCCAACGTTCCGTGGCTATGGTTAGAACGTTACGTTGGATTTACATATTTCACACACGACTAACTGCATTTATTGCCACGCGGTGATGGCAAAGAACATACAATACATTTGCTGTCACGTGTCTGTACAGGTCGATGTCTTCCTTGCTTTGGGAAGCGATTCGCAGACTTTGAGTCAACTGTCGACGAGAAGCACGGACTGTTCTAAAAGAGACTACAACGTGTAATGCACAACTGGTCTCTGCACTGAAAGAACGTAAAATGAAAAATAATATAAAATAATGTAAAATAATATAAAATAATAAAAATAATATAAAATAATAAAATAATATTAAATAATACAAATAATATAAAATAATAAAATGAATATTGCATAATAAAAATAATATTAAATAATACAAAACATATAAAACATTAAATCATACTAAATAATACAAATAATATAAAATAAAATTAATATTGAATAATAAAAATAATATTAAATAACACAAATAATATAAAATGATAAAAAATAATATTAAATCATACAAATAATATTAAATAATAATATTAAAATTGCATTTAAATGTCATTACAATTAAAACAAAAATAATTGTTAAAGGGATGGCAATCACTGTATAGGCGCAGCTGATTGGATTTGTATACGTTGAGCTACGCAAATTCCTTTGGGAGTATGTAAAGATCGATGCATAGCTTCATCAGGCATTTGCACTGTCCTCTTTATATATTATAAGATCCCAAATGGAATCATTTCCGAGCGTTACTAAATTACTAAAAATTTACTGTAATTTGATCCCAATGGTTATTAGTATTATTGATTGTTTTATATATAGCACCGTTATATTCCGTAGCGCTGTACAATGGGTAGAGAGGACAAGTAGTATATAACATAACAACTTGTAACCAGGATGCCTTACAGGCACACCAGGTGCCCTCACTGTATTAACCTCTATCACTTCAGCTGGGAGGCTGTTCCTCTCATCCATCACCCCCTGACCTTATTTAAAAAGGACATTTAGAGAGATTTTTAAATCCTTTGGCACGTAACTTTTATAACGCAATATTTCATATAGTAGCTCCCAGCGCAGCTGGATGACCAAACCCTTTCCAGACATAATTCTTGATTCACCCCGCTGCCATCAGGGGTAGATTGGAGAGCCCAGGAGGGATCTGGCAGGAGGCATCAGCGCCTTCTCCTGGACACCACAAACAGTGGTAGAGAGCGATTTGCTCAACGCCGAGAACCCAGTAATCGCTGGCAGTCGTAGAATATTGTTTTTCTTCCAGATAAAGTAGTTCTAGAACATTCTGTTCACATCTAATGGAGATAGTTGTTCCAGTGGATTAATTCATGGCAGGAATTCGGGTTTCCTGGAGAACAGGATGCTGACAACTTGGCCCGAATTTTATTAGTTGGCACGGTAAACACTTTTATTTTTTGTCTTGTGGCGTCTACGTTAAATAATCATTTTTTAAGGATTCATCACACTTTATGGAAACATCAAGGAACCCGACCAACTTCCTTCAATGGGTTTAACATTCTAAACGAAAACATTAAGCGCATCCCTCTGTTTTTGGGGCTATTTTTTTCCTTGGAAATCTTTCAGTATTTTTTAAAAATTATTAGAAATCAGTTTCATTTTTTTCTTGGAAATCTTTCAATATATTTTTTTAAATTATTATAAATCAGTTTCATTTTGTTTGGGGGGGCTATTGGAAATCTTTCAATATTTTTTTTTTAATTATTGAAAATCAGTTTCATTTTTGGTGGGGGGGTCTTGGAAACAATTCAGTTTTTTTTTCTTGCCTGGCAATTTTTGTACGCGTCCTAACCATTTATATTGGTTAAGAAAGGCTCCAGTCCCTCTTGCCAGCTTGTATACGTACCTATAAAGATAATGCTGGCCCTGCCACAGGCTGCCTTCCATCTCCAAACTTTTTAATTATCACTGATTGAGAAAAGGGAAAGCACGGTCTGTAGGCAGTAACCCAAAGATAAATTACGGGAGATGTGGGTTCCAAAAAGGGACTGTCTCTCTTTAAAAGGGACACTTTGGAGGTATGCATGCCCCTTTAAATAATAAAATGCCTCTTTTTAAAGTCTTTGCTCATATGTGTTCTTTCGACCTTGTGAACGAGCTCCACGTTCCATCTATAATTGTGAGAGGTCGCCACTAATTGGGGAGTGTGTACCCTTTGGCTTCGAGGCAGATGATTAAACATATCACATGCACGGCGGTGTTACCTTGGTAAGCACGTACCTGTCACTGCTTGTCTCAAATTCCCTCCAACCTCCACCCCGAATGCGAAGAGACTCATTAACCAACCCGCCGGCGCTACTACAAACATTCCTCTCGCGCGGTTTGGCAGGACAGTGAATGTCATGCTGGCTCCGTTCGGCGGGTCGGTAGTTCTAGTTCGCAACATGAAAGATTACACTTCAGATCTTGCTTGATATGGAACTGGGTCAAGAGAACAATTTTAATTAACAGGGGGGGTACTTAAATATTATAGGGGTTGGTGAGATAAAGGTAGATATAGGAATGCGGAGGGGTAAAAAGGGTTGTACTGTCAGCTCACGTGGTTTGGGTTGTGGGTCAACAAAGCAGTTATGGCTGACCTGGGTGTTCTGAGGGGTGGCAGGACCACCCGAGCAGAGACTTGGATGTCAGAGATCGGTGCGAGGTGCGTCGGGCAGCCCAAAGGTCAGGGGCGGGCGGTTTTAGGTTCTACCGACAAAGGTCAGGGCAGGAGGTGAGTTAGGAAACGTACTGTTGGCATGCGTGCATATCGCTCACGTCTGCCCGACGGGGGGGGGGGTGCAGGTGGTGTGTAGACTGCACCGGTTCCTCCCGGTACCCGGAGGGAAGACGCAACGGCGGCCACAACAGTTACATTGGATTGTTTACTTGTCTTACTTGGAGTTGGGTTCATCCATGACTGGGTTGATCTCAATGGGGACAGGAAGACAGGAAGTGCATTAGAGATAGTATTGGGACGAATAAAATGGAATAAATTCGTGCAGAGAAGAACTTTATTCTTACAACAGGGTGATAAGGGAGCCATAAACCTCGGTTATAAGAAACAAAATGTAACAATGCATCGTGCCAGCCCGTAGTTACACGTACATTCGATTTAATACGTTGTTGTTGATAGCATACCTTTAATCTACTTATAAACATTTTATTGTGTAGCTGGTACAAGGTCACAAATTCCCAACCATAAACAAATTGTGTATTACAGAGGAACAACACCAGGGGGCGCACCTGAGCAATAATAGATAAATCATTTGATACAAAGTAGTTACATTTTATTCAATAATCGTTTATGGTTAATATGATATTCAGATTCATATAAAATATACACAATACTATTAAAAAAAGGATATATATATTATTAAGTGACAAATAAATACAGGGATATCCATTAAAATAAAGGAGACGCGCCTCGCTGCCCAGTCCATTAGAAAGCTATAGCGATAATGATAAAAATGTCAGCGGGTTAATAACCTGGCAGGCATGAAAAGAAGAAACGTAATAAGTGTTTTTTCTCCTTCTTCTAGTGCTCTTTCACCTACTTTAGTGAGTTTAACACTTTAACAGCTAATATACAGTATAACATTCTACTTGTTTCTAGGGGGACTCTATCGCTTGTCTCACCCAAAGGGAATGCGTCTCCCATGGGTGTCATTGACATTCAAAGCACTGTGTCTCCATGGAAACCATGGAACAGCCAGACTATATAAAAAAGTAATTACTGTCCTGTTTTAAAGAAAATGATGTCCCGTAAACGTAAAGGCATGAAAACCTTTAACATTTAAACATTAATGTATGTGTAAATAGTGCCCACCATTCCCCCCCCCCAAAACTTGCACACATTTCTTTCGAGACTTAAAAATGTTAAATATCCGACGTGAATGACTTAAAATGTGCTTTTCTCACGAGAATCTTAAAAGAATGTCATGTAAGCATTCTGATGAGATCGTTTGCCTTTGATGATGTCATATTCCCACGGCCTGAGTCACTAATGCCTTGGAGACATGTGAGGGATGTTTTAGGTAACATCGGCTTTCTCTTGTGTTTAGGACATAATATGGTAACATTTTATAAATGGTGCCGGAATCAGTTTAAGGGATTCCGCAGTATCCTCGGTATTATACCTGGAGTCCGGTTTTCAAACTGGAGGCTGAAGAGATCAGTTGTGACAGAAACCAGTGATTGAATACTGGAAATTGCATTAAGGTTTTCTTTTTTAGGGACTCCCTAAAAAAGATTTCTTATGTTTTTGGGGTAAATATTTTTACCGACTTTCTAGTTATGATAATATCTGTAATACAGCAGGGTTTTAGTAGGATGCTCGCTAAAACACTCTGATTGCATCAGGTTATGACATCATAACCTCAAGGCTGAAGCAGGACAGGACTGGCAAGGGTGCCAGGGGGGCAATTGCAACCTGGGCCGCTTTGATTAAATTATTTTGTGCCACTGACATGTGTTTTACCTGCAATTCCACATAGAGCCACCAGGGGGTCTGAAGTAAAAGGGTTCCAAATACTCACGGAATGAATCCCTTCTGTGTGTTCTTTATGGGTTTTTATGTATTCTCTCTTTGCTGATCTGTTCTAGATGAGTCTGGAAAGCATACTTTAGGCATTTTGTTTCCAAATGTGCTTTAGGTTGCTTTTTAGCTGAGCCACCAGGCTAGAATTACCCCCCCCCCAGGCTGAATGTTACCAGCCCTTCCTCCGATTCCAGAACATGGAGGGTGATGGGAGAGACAGACGTGGGGCTCCCCAAATATTTCATGTTACTGCAGAATCCAGGAAACCCATTTTTACAAGAAACACCTTTATCGTCTGCGCTCTGGATTCACGTAGCGATATTAAACAACAAAGGATTGTGAGACGCAACCAGCACGATACAAACCATCAAGTTTATCCTCCATCTGCCGATCCTTGTTGGCCGGGCAGGGACCTGACTGTAGCAACAGCTGTGACCCAGATATACGCTTCGCTGCCAAACATAGTCCGATGTTTATTAGCAACGCAATAAACAAGCAAAGAAGAAAAAAGAGAGAGAGAGATTCACATATTTATTATTGTCAACCGGAGAGGGGCAAGGGACCAGTTCATGCACCTGCTAAAAAACAGAACTATTATGTACCTGCGCATGGAGAAAAACAACTGAGGGAACATCATCGTACAAATAAATATCTCCATTAATTTATTCAAAATGGCCTCGGTGTCAGACAGATATAGCTGAACCAGGGGCCCCTATAGCCTTCTCTAGGACCACTTTATGTCAGTGGGCACTATGGGCACCACCCCGTGGATTACTAATACCCGGGGGGGGCCGGTTACAGATTTTGTTTAGAGGATATGATCTAGTAAGCTGTATAGATTCAGAGGCCTTAACTGCAGAAAAATATTTTTTCTAATTTTGATTAAAGTAAAGGAACGCACGTTTTACGTATTCTGCCCAAAAGCCTATAAATGCTTTAAAATGACCCTGCCCCATCCTGGAACATTAACGTTATCATAAAACATATGTAGTTATGTACCTATATCCATATGTATTTATGGCTGTATATAGTTTGCAGAAGGTCAAACAAAAATGGTGGCGGCACTAGGCAAGGTTGACCGCTCTTCAGCTCTAAAGAACTTCAAAATTTCATTTAAAGAACAAGACTGTAAAGACTGTACGTTCAACTAATAAAGAAGAGAAAAAAGAAAGTAGAGTGCAAAATGGCCGCCTAGATGTTTCTTGGCAACTGTTTTGGAACTTTTCAACTTTTCTTTCTCTGTTTTGGACGCTAAGAGTTTAACGATATAACAGCCCGGCTCTTTTCTGTTTAACTCGTAAAAGGAAACTATGTCTTGTAATTCAATGGTTCTTTGTAAACATGTAAGTCGTTTTGATGTATCCCCATCACGGAGTGATCCTCTTCCAAACAGTACCTTTAGGAGTTTGGTCCTTTTCTTTGGGTATGATTGATGTCATATCATTGATGTCATATCCTGGTGCTCCCCTTTAGGTCATACACTGGAGGGGATACTATGGGTGTCTGAGCTGGCTCAGCATCGACCTCTACAGTATCAAATGTCTATTGAGCTGGGACCCATTGGGTGATCTATTGGGTGATCTGCCCCTGTAATGCCGCGGAGGGGTTGCTGCCCCTGGACCCGCCAGCCCATGGCAGAATATGCTGCTTGGTGAGTGTGTTGATGTATGTTTGTAAGAGCATGAATGGAATGACTGGGCATGGTGAATATGGCAATGCATTGAACACTAAGGAAAGAAGGTAACATCAGCGTCACACGAAAAGCTGAAACGGATATATAATATATATTAAACTCTGAGCGGAAGCAGTCTCGCCGTGATGCCAGTTTATATTATTTTTATATTATTTTTTTTTAATTATTTATTATTATTTAAAATATTTAGAATTACTGTTCTTCATTAAAACAAAAATTTGAAAATAAAAAAACCCAAACCCTAATAAAAAAATGTATATGTAAATACC
The DNA here is from genome assembly GCF_027358695.1 of Spea bombifrons. Classification (NCBI taxonomy): domain Eukaryota; kingdom Metazoa; phylum Chordata; class Amphibia; order Anura; family Pelobatidae; genus Spea; species Spea bombifrons. Next base: position 29,194,155 of record NC_071098.1, read on the forward strand.
GGAACTCCCAGCCCGGGGCACATAATGTATTGTTCAGTCTATACCAGCAGGCAGCCATCTTTGACTGCAGGATTTATGCGCCTCTATAAAAATGTAATGCTTATCACAAAAACAAAAAGCATATGATAAGTGTGGACCGCGTGTATATACGCGGTAGAAAAATAACAACGTGAAACAAAGATATCAAAGTTTCTGTTCTTTTATTATTATTATTTACAGATACCAGATCGGGGTACAGGATGTTTAAATGTATATAGCATCTCTTTCATATTTCTGTATGTTTTTTTTCCTCCCCTTTTGGGAAGTACTCATTTTTTTTTAACTACTGAAATAAATAAATAAATTAACAAACAAACCGAGGCTTTGCAAAGGAGTCCTTTTAGCAGGTATCGGAGTCTGGGTGCAGTAACTCGAACTTGTCATCACAACAGAAATACTAGCAGCTTCGATGGGCATTGACAGAAGCGAGAGGAAATTAAAATACATTTATAAATAAATAATGAACCAAAAACAAGTCAAAGTACAATATTTTACCACCTGTTTGTGACGAGGACGGTAATGGCGTCCTTTTGTGTTTAAAAGTTTTTTGTTTATTTTTATCCTGAGAGGTGGGTCATGTACGGCGCTGCCTAATGGAGCAACCCCCAACATGCGCGGTTATCATTAAATAATATCACAGCAATAACAGAAGAAAAGATATAAAGGTGGTAACGTATAGTCACAGACATAGCTTAGCTTCTAAGGCATCCCTTTTCGCAGGGCCTAGAGGCAAAGGGCCACCAGGTTCACCCCTAATCTCGTTGTACAATAACAGGGATCAAGATGGGATGACAGTTTGTTGCAATAATCCAGGTATCCCGGTGGGTAAGGAGCGGGCCAGATTTCCTAAAAGGATCGTCGTATCACTCGATAAAAAGAAGAAGAAACAAAAGTGAAGTAGAAGGTATTGGGGTACACAAAGCTTTTGCTGTCTCTGCTTATTTGACCATCTTATCCAAATCTTAATAAGTCAAATAAAATGCAGGCGTATCCGTATCCAGCCTACGAGGGTCACTGGAACAGGAGAGAGTCAGCGCGGAGGCCTAAACACCTTCTAAAAGGTCTGTAACCGAAAATGAGGGCAACAAACATTAAGCCCCAAGAGACGGCGGACCTCTGATCCTGCCTCGCTGATGATTCGCAGGTCACCACAAACCGAATTCTGGTCGCCACCATCAACCGTCAAATCGTTCAGTTTTGTTCATTCAATATGAAGAAACAATTAACGTGGTTATTCCTCAGCCTGCTACTGGAGCATCGCTCTGGGATCTTTAGCATGCGGAAAAGGAAAGGTTTTGGGCAAGAAAACCAGCAGGTTCTTCAAATATTTCTTCATGGATCCCTAATATGCTTTCCTGTCTACACACAAGCAGCCTTTGAGATGTGGAGCTTTTGAAGAAGGCGACCTTGTGTGTCCCTCACAGAGGCACAGGGGAAATAGTTCTCGCTCTTGGACTGACGTCCAAGTTCTTCTCCTTTAAAAAGGTTTGGCTTTTGCAGTTGGGAATGTTTAGCGTAAACGGGCGCTGAGGTCCATCGTCGAGCTTCTTTGTGTTTGCCCGTCGTTTTTTAAAATTTTCTGGGCTATGTTGTTGCTCCCAGTTTTCCTTTGGCCTTTCTTTCTGTCCCATCTTTGGTTGAGCCTCTTCCTCTTCCGAATAGTAATACAAGAAGTTAAGTCCAAAGCCCAAAAAGCGATCCCACAAACCCATCGGCTTGGAGGAGAGCGACTGGGACGGCACCAGCTGTGACATGGACGGCGTGCGAAAGTTGTTGTGCGTTTCGACGGAGGCGCATAGAGGTGTGTATACGGATTTAATGTCCAGAGAGAAGGAGCGCTTCAAACTACTAATCTCACGTCGATGGTCTGAGGAGATCCCCATGGAGGTAAACCGGCTCTCCAGAGTCGTTCCGGACTCCATTTTTGTGCAGGAACCATCTAGTTTGGTAGCCTCGATCGCTACCTCTACTTCCTGAGAGTTAGCACTGAGATTGCTGTTGCTTTGGCAAGGCTGTTCCCCAAACGTCTGCTCTTGGGCACACGGGCGATCGAAGCTCCTTCTGTCTGTAGGACTGACTTCAGGAGATGGATCGTCGGCTCCGGTGGGTGGAGAAGCGGCTATACTCATTTCGTATTCAAGGAGTTGTCCGAGGAAGTTAAAGTTGGGGGAAATGGTAGGTCGCTTCTCTTTAACAAACCTACGGAATAAATTGTAAATGTGCATCTGTGCTTCATTCATTGCCACGGTTTCAAGTGTTGTTCAAAAGATAAAGAACTAGCTCAAGAAGCAAATTCTGCACCTAATATGTTTTTACCTGTAGGCATCATCCAGAGAGAGTCCCATGGACCTCATAATATAGGCAATCGCGACAGCTGCCGAGCGGGAGATTCCAGCTAGACAATGGACCAACACTTTACCATTTACCAATTCCACTTTTTCTGGAGAGAAAAAAAGACAAAGAAGAGTGAGCTCTTGTTAATAATGTAACACATGCATACGAGCCTGGCTCTTATCCGCTAGGGTAAGACAATGAGAGTTACGTACCTATAAACTCAACGGCTGCGCTGAGCCAGGGCAGGATCTTCTCACAGTAGCTGTCGTTGATGGGGATTCGTAGGAAGTGGTTGTCGGGAATGAAGAGGGGCTTTGGACAGCTGTAACTGACGTTCAGCACATGAGTGATGCCGTTCTGACTAATCACCTCCTGCGAAGACATTAAAGAAGAGATAGAAATTAATGCGAGTTATGAACGATGAATCGCAAGAACATATCTCCATGACTCCATGTTTTAACTAATATTAGTATAAAAGTCCCATTTGTCTGTTCAGTAATGCTCCTTAACCATTGGGTTCCGCTTCTTTTTGATTTTCGACAATGGTAACAGTGTAACACCAGCAATCACAGACAGCTGAGACCTGATTGCACTCGTCTTTCACACATTCTGGGAATGAAAGAAGCATTTGTTCTATTTAAATTATTACGACACCGGATTAGGTGTTTGTATCCTTATCATCCGTCATCTGGCATTAACAAGCACGTGTTCCATGAACGTCGATCGAATCGACCAATCCCCTCTCGTTTCATGCACCATGTGACACAACAAAAGAAGCCTGAACGGACCGGTTTAACAGAGCTACGAGAAAATAAACCATGGCCTATATTCAGTTGGAAAAACAGAGTATTTGGCTCCAAAGTAACAATAAAAATTCTTCCAGAGGCTGAACCGAGAGGCTCCGGGAACTCCTAGCAGAGACCACACAATTTAATGATTTGCTTCACCAGAGAGTGCCAGGCGTGAGATATATTGACCACGGAAAGCAATTACGCGGCTCCAGCCTGCGATCTGTTTGGCGAATTCCCCGCCACCCACTTATATTGATGACGTCGTACCTGGTTCATGACATCATTTTGCGAGCCAAGGTAGAGGTGCGGTAGGATGCGCGTTACGGAGACGGTGGAGGTGGAGAGACAGGGCTGGGATATGCTTGTGTGCAGTATGTTGGTGGTCGTCCTTCCTTCGCACAGATTTGGGAACTGAGACGAGAATTCTGCAAATCCGCCTGGAAAACATAAAACCCAGATAGTTAGAAAAACTAAAAAGGGTTATTTTTGATAACATTTATAACGTCTTTGGACGTAACAACCTGGCGTGTACCTGAATTCTGCTCATTTTATATACTTTTAACTCTTTGTAACATTTCTTTATAACTAGAAGAAGTGGCGTTATATACAACCCCCAAATGTCCCTTGTATAAGGGGTTCCATGTCAGCCAACTAAGTTAGTTGATGACATTTGCAATGGAGGTCAAGCACAGGGTGGTTCATATTATATTCTAAGTAAAACAGTAGGGTTCAAAAGTTATCTAGTGATCAAGATTCATGTGAAGGAGTCGGGAACAAAATCAGCCGCCGATATCCAGCTGCAAATCCCATCACACCCGGTTTAATTTGGAGGCTCTGGTTCAACGCCGGTTAAAGGGACAAAGCTGATCCACTTTCAACACGCATAACGCATGCCTTCTGCTCCCTATTTTTGGCAAGCTACCCAATTTGGATGGGGCATAGCGATGCGATCACGGCATTTACCATTTAAAGCGGGATGACTGCATTGATAACCCAGCGTTTCTCAGGGACAAGTTGATTTGTGTGCGTGAGAAAATTGGATTCTGTCCTGGGAGATGGCGCAAAGCCAACTCATAATATACAGTACATATCCCGCTAAGGAGGAAAGCTCCATACCCCCCCATATATATATATATATATATATATATATATACTGTATATATGTGTAGTATATGTGAAGTCATACATAAAGCACAACGGAACACTAGTTTCACTGAATGATAAATATTTAATTCCCTCTCTCTGGGGCTTCATTGAAGGCTTTCTCCGCAGCGATGACCTCAGTCAGAAATGGATTACGGATTACGTATCACAGAATGAAATCCTATAAGAGGTTCATCCGCTGACTACCGACTCTTAAAACCTGATATCACTCGGAAAAAAAGATAAATTTAGTCAATCGGATGTTTCTGGACTGAATGGGGGGTAAAGAATCAATGAAAGCGTCAGCAACATTTTTTTTTGTCAATGACCTGCGTGCGGCTTTATCTTATTTTATGATAAACCAGGGGCCTTCAACAAGAAACCTCCAGCTGTTAAGCCAATGGACAACACTCACAGCCAGCCACATTTCTAAATGATTTAGGACTCCGACTCCCAACTTACCGCTACAGTTACCGAGAACACATAAGGTGGGATGGAGTATAGGAATACCTTTATAATTCAATAATTAAAGGAAATTTATTCTGAATTTCACTTACCTTCTAGTAAAGAAACAGACGTGTACTTCTTCTCCAGCTTTCCCACAACCAAGGACACAAAATGTCCCGCTAATATTTCATGGTTACCCTGATCATAAACCACCACCTGCTTCTCGAAGGAAGGGTCGATCTGCAAGTGAAACCATAAGGGAGAACCATAAGCTTTATTATACAGTAGAAAGGGTATGGCTCTTATAGAAGTATTGGGGTAAATTTGGAGAATCCACATTTTGAAGGAATCTGGGGCTCTACTCTATTGAACTGTGGTGGTGGTTCCTAATTGCCTGAGGACCTTCAGTGTTCTAATTCTGTTAACGGCATAGAACCCGCTATAAAAAGGTTAAATGTAGCAATTCTTGAATTCTACATTCTGTCCATATGGTCCAACTAACTCTACAATTCCTAGATGTCCAGGTTTTTTTAATTGGCCAAACTAATCTAAGGTTCCAGACAGGCTGGAGAACACACGTTCAGTGCGGTGGGGAGTTGCGCACCCCATTGACAGCAAAGGGGTTAAAGTAGGGGCTTTTGGGGCAGCTGAGTCATTCAGAGGCCATATTGATTAATCTGACTCACCAGAGTTCAAGCAGCTCTTTCCCAACTAACTTCTCGGTTGACGTGAAGCTAATTGGGAACGGCCGACCAAGTAAGATCAGCGCGTGACTCAGACTGGGGAAAAACCCAATTTGGCATAACGTAGGCATATCAGTGCTTAAACAGAGCGCAGGTTGGGGGTGTTTTACACTTTCACGATGAAGGAAGTAACGTGATCTTGTCTACTAGAAAGAGCTTTTCATTACTATATAGACTAGTTAAGCCATATTAATGATCATAATACCTGAAGCTCGCAAGCAGCTGCCATATTACTAATCCTATAACCCTGGACAAGGATAATTACCCCTAAAATGCCTCAGATTGGTATATGATCACCCCAAAACAGGATAGGTAGCAACAGGCCAGGGAGGACATTTCTTCCCAAGCACCATAGGCGCCAATGACTTCCACCATCTTTGACACTTGCTTATCCCTAACCAGAGCTCCTAGGAGCCCCCAAGGGTTGGAGACAGCATCTCGAAGGGGCATCAACCAGTGGAGCTCTTCCTAACACTCATCGATCTCCTATAGTCCCTTTCTAAGAATGATGAAACATTGTAATAGGACTAATCTAGACATTTCTATGAATTTAAGTTTAAGACTGGATATCCCGGCGTGTTTGCAGCTCACCTTTGGATGGCGTGGCAAAACAAGTAACTCTTTCAGGAGACGTTTCCGAGCCAGCTTGGAGCCACAGAGGTTCACCGAACCCACCACATGGAGGTTATTGTACTCGCTAAAGGAGCGGCAGTCAATCACCAGGACCCCTTCGCTGTCCTCTCGCAAAATCCCGGCCAGTTTTTGTGCCTGCATAGCTTGAGGTGGCTTCCTCTCTCCACCCATTATGGACGGTCTGTGGGAACACAACAACATTAAATACGTAGATTCGTGGCTGCCGCCTTCGTACGTCAGATGCACGGTATATATTTCTTACAACAACAAGAGCTCTCGGTGAGAAACACCAGCAGAGGTTGATTCTTATGGGATTCTTATGTCCCCTGACAATTCTTTTTAAAGAACCAGCAGCTTCTACTGGGTATCCGCCATATAAACAAAGATACGGCTTAGAGCGTGATAACTTAAAAATACAATGTTTCTATATGGAAAAACAGTTAAATATGTAAATATATACAAATTTTCCAATATCCTTTTCTTTTATTTCAAATGTAACGTTATTTTTAGATCGTTAGCTCTAATGGCCAGAGCTATACGCTAGCTTTGGGCAAAATATTGAAAATCGCTTCCACGGTACTATTATGGGCTCTAATGTGATCGGGAACCAAATGTTACACTTCCTGAAACGTCTCATGAGCCAAGAGTGGTCAAGTGACATAGGTCACAACGTATGTGACGTATAAATTGCCGGGAACGAGGTATTTCCTGGTGTAGAAAGCGCTACTTTCTGCCTATTTTCCACCGAGCCATTCCCTACACGTGTCTCTGATCCAACATGTCCCAAACATTATTTTCCCCGTTGTAAAGCTCTGTTAAAGCCTCATTAATAAATGATAATTATATCAGTGCTTCTTCTTTAAGTAGGCAGGAGGAATGTTCCCTGTTGCACTTCTTATCTTGAGTAAGACTAAGTAGGACACAACAGGAAGTACACAGTGCAAAGGAAATATGCTTCCCCCAGCTCATTAAAAAAAAAACCCACAAGCAATCTAAAATATCTTTAGGGATTTCAAGGCTTTAAAACCATTCACACATCTCTACGCAACCAGGCCTCGACCGGCCACAGAGCAAATTCTCATATATCTACACAGATTCTTGCAAGAGTGAGCCCGCCATCTCGGAAAACAATTTAAATGCCTGAGATAATTCGTGCCCGTTTGGTCTGTGACCATTATAATAATAATTATATTAAATAATGTTCATTAAGGGCATATATTCTGATAATAATTCATGGCAGGATCCTTCAGGGAGAAGATCTTCTAAACATAACGACCGATGCTTTCATCGTGAATGTTTCTTTTAAATACGTCTACCTACAGAGGAACAAAGACTTCAAAGACCCCAAAGAGACAAAGCATTTAATATGAACCTTCCGCAACAAAAGCGTATACATTAATCAGAATTCTGGTATATATACTGGGGTTGGCCTGATGAAGCTCATTACGGCGGCATCATTAAAAGCCTCCTCCGCTTTCCTGGTTCATTCACTGATAATGAAACAAATATGAAGGGGCTTTAAAAAAAAGACATTACGTTGCCAATCAGGAGGGCAGATGTTGGTATATATTTTGTTCTGTTTAGCCCATTTCAGCTTTTTGAGCCATTAAGATTAAAAAAACAAAAATAAGCGTACAATTTCTGCTTTTTTACTGTATATTTTTATGGGTAATGTTGCACGGTAGAAACAAAGGCAGAAAAAGGTGGGTTAAAAAAAAGGAGACGGGTTTTAACAGGGGAAGAAAGACAATGGAGGAACGACAAAGAGACAAAAACTGACATCAGATGGCAACATTCTGTTATTGTTCTATTTTTGCATCTATTTATCTTGATATAATAATGAAACGCATTCTTCTATGTAAAGGCCATCTTCAGTGCCATGCAGGACATCAGCTTGGCCTTGTAGTCAGGAAAGCACGACTGACCCAACGAATGACATCATTAATCAAACGATCTGTGACCTCGTACAAAATAGGCATTTGATTATTTCTGCCTTCTTCTGCCGAGGGATGGTAAACATTGTAACAGCGACGTCCCCTCTGCTCTGCTCTGCACTAAAAAGGGTTAAGGCAGGACCCTCCCCTTCATAAAGCCCGTTCGTAAGATAAACGGGGGTAATTGGGGCAGCGTGAGGCATTGGGTGCCGAGTAATGCCCCTTTAATTCACAGGAAAGCTATTTCCAGCAGCGGGAGTTAATGGAAGTACTTAATCATGGTGTATTTCTGCAAGGGTGGACGTAGGCCTGGTATAGCTCACCGCGCATACACAATAGATCGCGTGTTAGGTCTCTAATTCAGAGCACACTCTTCTAATTGTAACACGCAACGGCATTTATTATAAGCCAATAAAAATAATGCGGGTCTCCTTAAAGAAAATATTTCAGGATGGATTCCAAGACAGGGTTGCGAGTCGGGGAGCTTTGGCGAAAAGAACCCTAAAATATATCACAATGAATCTAGAGTGTAAGCTTATGAGTCGAGCCCTGTTTCCCTAATGTATCGGCTGGTCTTAGTCGGTCGGTTCTAGTTCTGTCGGACCCTTTAAATGTAGAGACTGTGAGAATCTAAATCTAAAATTGTAAATTTTTTCCCCATAAACGCGGATAGAAAGATTCACCAGAACACAACTTTATCCATAAAACATTCAAAGTACAGACACGAGCATAAAACATCACATATGGACGGATTACACTCATTACATAAACAAAACATCCATGGGCCAACTTATAAAAACTCAAGTTTTATTAACTTTGACCTATTTCCGAGAAATCAAAGAGGTCGAGCAAAAAAGGGATTAAAAATCCAAATTTTAGGTCTGTCATTCATTCCTTCTAGAATTCATCCTACATAAAAAAAGGACCATTGATTTTTGTTTTCATGGAAAATGTGAATGCAATTGAATTAGTCTCTGTTCGGTCTGGGTGATGAAAGATGGAAGCAATGAAAGTGGAACTGTTAATATTTTATAAGTGAAATACTCTCTCCTCGCTCAGCGTGTTCTGCAGGAAGCGCAGGGAGGACGGACTCGGGGATTTTCCCCACGCAGGAACTTTAAATAATTAAAGTCACCAACGACAGGCGGTAACCTGGTTTAAATTCTTTCATTTAAAAGGAGCCTTAAAACCGACCAGCTACAAAACAGAACATATATTATTCACTTATAAGGGAATTCCCAACATATGTATCTATAAGTCTCTATAGAGATCTGGATGATATATAGAATATCTAAATTATTATATATTTTTATAGGGTTTTTAAAAGAAAAGAAAACAGTCTGTTTTGACAGTTTAGTGAAAACATATCTTGGTAAGAGTTTCCAGTAGAAAATTAAAAGAAAAGGATGCAAAAATAGGGGTAATGTGATAAAAACTAATATTTACCCCAAAATAATGTATAAAAAAAAGGTACATAGATATCTCAATAATAAGACGCATATTTTGTATTGAGTATGTAAACTTGAAATATATATATAAGTAAAAATATATATAAAATGTCTAAATATGTATTTTTTTTTTATCTGATTTCACTTTAGAAAATCTCAGTGGAAAAAAAAAATTCTAAAAAGAAAAAAAAAATCCCATTTTCAAAATAGTGCATTATTATGTATTTGTATTTGAGATCCCATCAAAGTGTTAAATTTATTTCCTAGAATTATGAGCTATTTTATAACATATGATGTCTGAGACTATAGATAACTCGCTAACCAGCAACAGCCTTGTTTGGTATAAGCATTAGGTCATAAGTGAAAGAAAAAAAAAAAAATTAGGCGATGAGGTCATCCAAAAAACATGGACGCTTATTTTGTGATGTAATGGGATACCAGAGAGATGAGTTATTGGCTCTGAAATAATGTTTCACTGGGGCAGTTATATCTGGATTGAAGCTTCACCCTGTTACACGGGTCTGCAGGCGTTACATTGTACAGCGCTGCAGAATACGATGGCGCTATATAAACCAATAAATAATAATAATATGTTCCCATAAATCAGATTCTGCACTGCTTCGCTATGGATTCAAAATATTTAAATAAATATTTAAAATATGATTTTCTTTAAATGTCTAAATCTTAAATAATAATGGGGATAATAAGAGTTCTTGCTCCTGCATTTTAGAAGGTTTTTCTCAAATCATGAAATGAAAAACAGGCCCGGTTTCAAAATGATTAAACTCGGCAATATATCCCTGATTTACAAAAAACGAGATGAGACATTAACCCTAGGCTGGCCACAGACCTCATTTGAAGGAAAACCACATAAAGCAGAAACACATTAGTCGAACAAAAATCCCCTGTTTTAAGTCCGCAATGTGTTAACGCACTTCATTCGACAACCCAACAGAACAAAAAAATATAATAATAATAATAATAAATAAAATATAAAATATAATAATAAAATATAGTATTTTATCCATTTTCTCTTAGATTTTAAGGATTTTTTTTTTTTTTTTACGCCTCCTTTCCTTCCTTGTCCCGCTTCCAGTAATGCGCAAGATATGTGGAATTCCCGGGATTAAGGAGCCATGTACAGGAAGCAGAGAAGGTTAAAAAAAATGCATGGAGCGGCTTGAAAATATGCGGAAAATGTAAGGAGCCAAGACAGGGGAAAAGAGCAGGATAGCAAAGGGAGGGAGCGAGGCTCGATGCGGATACATAGAGAGAAATAATAATAATAATTAAAAAATCCAAAAAAAAGACGAATATTCTGAATTAGAATGATCATGGCGCAGAAGAACGGAAAAATCATTACCAACCCGATCCTTCTCAACGCAGTGAATTCCAATCAGCCGCGGATCCCCTAGGTCAGGAGCGGAGAGCTGGATACCAACAGCTGCTTAGGGGGGATTACCTCTGCTTTACCCGGCGAAATAAGACCAGCTGGGTTATTAAAAGGAGGAATGGTGCAAGGGTGGCTGCAAGCTCACAGAGGAGCTCCATACGCCTATAGCCCCCGCTGAGTCCCCTATATATATTTATCTATATATATATACATAGACAGGCATCCTGCATGGTGAGATGGTGGTACCTGAATGGCATTGATCCCAACACAATGCATGCAAACCCAAACTGGGATATACTGGTAGAATGGAGCTGCACCAGCCCTTACCTTTCCAATGGCTTTGGTGTAAGATCGCCTGGTTTGCAGCAAGGGACTCCAGCAGCAGCACCAGCACCAGCAGCAGTAGTAGTACCTGCAGGAGCCTCAGCCAGGCAGAGTCAGGAGGCAGCAGATCTGAGTTTCAGGTGTCCAGTACTATATTGTTATGATGACTGGAGCCAGCAGAGAGGGATGAGGTAATGTGATGGGAGGGAGGGAGGGAGGGAGGAGAGCCTGTGGTGGTGGTGGTTGGAGAGAGAGGGGGGGGGTTGTTAAAAATAACTCAGGTTGATGTCATCTCCAGCCAATCAGAAGCCACTCCAGGCAGAGCTGTGATGTCACCTCTCTGCCTGATTAAAACAATCCCTTGGTGGATTTTCCACTGACACACACCATTAACCCTTTCTCTGAATGACTGAATCAGCATACAAAAGGGAAACTAAATGGAGCATTATGTACGCGGGAGAAAGAATGCACACAATCTACACCGTTTATCGATACATTTAGAGATACGGAACGCATTCCATTGTTTTTATTTTCTTTGCAGAGCAACATTGTATTAATATGACCGATTTATACAAGTGTTGCAATGCAAAGAAAATAAAAAAAAACGTCATTTATAAAATTTCTGTTCACAACATTATTAACCCCTCTCTACCTTTACAGAATCTAACGGGGTGCTTAATTTGTATCTGATTAAAAAATCATTGGTTTATTGCGAAGTTGTAGCAAACGCGGTTGTTTGTACATTAATACAGCAAATCCGCTATATTTGTCGCCATGATGTAATCGCTAACGCCGCAGCCCGAGGAAGCCCTTTTACAATATTATTATTTATATATTTATTTTTGCAAATTTCAATCCCAAATTTATCTCCGAACCCTCTGGGATGTTATTGGTTAAGATGAAGCTCTGTTCGGTAGAAGCCTCCGAATTTTGGGGCAATAATTATCTTTGTTCCTTTGTGTCGGTGCGATATGCCCTCTGCTCCTCGACTGGCGCATTATTCCAGGTGGCGGTGCATTATAAATGTATCCTGCAGACCGCAGCAAATCCACTGCATGCAGCTGGCTAACTGCGTCCACGCATGGTGCCCAAGGAGCATGAAACGCGATTATTTTCTGCATGCGTCACATTTTTCCCGCTTTGCAATATATTTCGGTCCCTGGGATCCGAATGATTTCAACTATTGCTGAATTAAACAATGGTATCACTTCTAGATTGTAAGCTCCCTCGAGCAGGGCCCTCGTTACCTTTTATTTCTAAAAGTCGAGATTGTTATGTGAGGCGCTACTTGTTATGTCCTTCCTCTTTCCCCATTGTACAGCGCTGCGGCATACGATGGTGCCATACAAACCAATAAATAATAGTAGTAGATACAGAAAAAGACAGACAGGAAACAGAGTCAGGGAAGGGTTAACGCGTTCCGCGCAGGGTGCTTTTGGGTTGATGTGATGAATGAGTTAGTAACCGGACCTGGTTTATGTGCAAAAATGGCACAGTATGGCTTTTTGTGAAACAATTGCAAATATATATGTTCTAGACGGGTATTTTTTATTCCATACCTGCGATACCCTCCTACCCTGCAAACATTCTGAGCGCCTTGAAAAGAGGGGCAACAGGGGAACCTTTTCTTTGTTTAGAATAAATGTTTGGGGTTTTTTAACAATTTTTATCATCCCCCCCCCCTCAAAATTCAAAATCAGCCTGACTCGTTAATTACTATGTGTTCCCTATTGAATTCCAAAATTCAGGCAGGGGGGTAACAGTCATGGTTACAACTGCAACCGGGCCCACAACTCTAGGGGTCCAGGCGACTCCTGCTACCTTTTGTCCGCCCCTTTAAAGCCGTTGGGTGCCGGTAATAACCACAGCTAGCGGCATGGATCAAGCACTTTACCCTCTCCATGCACGCTGTGTCTGATTGATCCACTGTGCAGGAAGTGACATCACATCCACTTCCTGCATTCTAGATGAGTCTGCACACAGCACGGAGGAAGAGAGACACACCACTCCTGCGGGGAATTGGTGTGGGCAGAGGCATAGGCAGGCTGTTTGGGGGCAAAGATAGCACAGGCAGGCTGTTTGTGGGCACTGACAAGCAGTTTGGGGACAAAGTTGGCACAGACAAGCTGTTTGGGGCTAAGGTGGCACTAATAAGCTGTTTGGGGCAAATATGGCAAAGTGGTTGATTGCTGAATACACAATTTCACATTCTTTTTTTGAAATTTCAATTTTTGCCCTAATTGGGAGGCTATTTTTTTTTTAATTAACTCGATTAACTTTTGTGACAGCCCTAACAACTACAAATGTCATGTGACTAAATTCTGTAATTACTGAAAACCCTGTCCAAGGCCGTTTTCAATGTGGGGCAAGGTGGATGGGATCTCGTTAAGGTCACCTCTACTTGGTAAAACTCAAGTCGCTTATTACAAGAAAGCGAGTGACTGTCGGCGACCGGATCGCTGTCGGCAAGCAGGAAGTGCAGTCTCCCAGAAAAAAAGCAGCTTGTAACTTCTAAAGTACAAGCTGCTTTCTGATAAATCTGGGAACATCAGAAGAATAACCTAAACTCCTTCAAAGGAAGTTCAAGTTGACCTTAGTGAATATCCCCCCAACTAATGTAGGTTGAAGGCATCCACTAAATGGTTTGTTTGCATCTCTCTGTCTGCAAAAGTTCAGCCGTTGTGGCAGAAAACACGGTAATCCTGAAATGCAGGTTTTGTTTTTATAACACGCACTACTTACAGAACTTAAACAAGGATAAGTCAGGGTCCTGAATTAAAAAACACATCATACAGGGCAACAACTGGTGTAATGCATCTGTCTATCATCTAGCGGACCATGAAACGTCTGATGGGACCACATATATCAACGAGGGCCGGTATCGGCCTAAACTGCTGATATGGGAGCCTTTCTGTTCTGTCGAAACATAGAATTTGCCGGCAGATCGGCCCCATTCGGCACCCGTCTATTCGCTCGTTTCTCCTGCTGGAAAAACTCGAAACCTTAATCAGTCGTCTTGGATTCAGGAGCCGTATGCCTGTCCCATAAATGTCCTTTCGGGATGGCACATGGGCTTTGGTGGATTCTTGAAAGATCTGCCCAGAGAACTTTGCCGACTCTCACCACACACTGTGTAGAATGTTCATGGCCTTTGCTCTTCTGTGTGGTTCTTTTGTAAGATATGAGTCTCACTGGCACTTTAAATAATAACAATCACCAGTAATGGTTAACCAAGTTCATCGGACTTTGTACTTCCTCATACAACTCGTTCAGCTGCACAACGTCTTCTGGAACTTCCCACCACGGTAAGGGTTGGGTTTTTTAAAGGCTACTATTTAGTTACGACAAACTGATCCTCGTTAGGAGAAAAGCCATCTCCTATCACTTGGTTTTCTCTTCCAGAAGCTTATGGTTGTGTTCACAATGGTAACATCCTCCAAGAAACATTAGAACGTTCGTGTTTACACGGAGATAGTCATCCGATATGCATAAATAAACGCTATATTAATTCATTTGGATGATGGGATATTCCTAATGCAGGCACAGGACATGTTTATATGACATCATATCTGGTTGCTCCTTATGTTCCTGGCCAACGGAGCCCGAAATGAGCAGTGCAAGAGATGTGAACCAGAGAAGGCACGGATCTCTTGGCTTCCTACCCTAGACCGCCAGGGACATCGTACCCAACCTCTCCAGGGAAGGTGGGCAAACGCGGCGAGGCCGTAACTAATTTGTTTTAGACAGGGGGTCACGGGTAGGAGGCAAATAGGCTCGGTGGAGGAAATGGGGGCTGCAGAGCGAGATCGTGAGAAAGAAGAGGAGGAAACGATAGAGAACTTACATGGGAGACACACAAAGCTTGAGGAGCATTAAAGACTGAACAGAGACTAGTTGGGGCCCCTCACTGTCTTGATCTTGATATATATAAGTTTAATATACTTGCAGATTAAAGACACAATGTTAAATGTGTTATCTGCACTTTAATGCTTGTGATAACTGTGTGGTACCTTTAAACGTCTGGGGGGTCGCCCTTACCAACGCATAGAGGGACTCTGCAGAATCCCCCCATATGCATTTCAAGCAGCAGGGAGCTGCAGCTTCTCCGTACGTTTTTTTCTCTTCTGCGATGAGGCTGCGTGGGACGTTAAATTGTCCCTTTAACCCATAATCAAAAACCCAGATCTCATGAACCCAAAACATCGCAATCACATTGAAAGGGGACGAGGCGGGCAACCATACATCTGGGACTTTTATCCAGTTTTCACAAAGCCTTCTCCAGAGCTGACGCTCATTACGTCTGATGGGACTCTGAGTTAATGAAACAATAATACTTAATTTTTTTCCTCTGTTGCCACAAACCATGATCCGGATTGTCACACGCTCCGTAGCTGATCCTGATAGGAGTCGTAATCCAACTCCAGTCTGAAGGACACCCAGTTGACGAGCCTCATCGGCCGTGCAGCTGTCGTGTGAATGACACACGTCTATCACACGCTCTGTACACGGAATTAATGTAACCCAGCGAGGTGTGTGCCATGATTCACATCACTCTCCTCCACATACGCTCGCCATACATTACCTAATCTGTCTTAGGTAACGTCTTGTCCTTCCAGGTACAAAGATGACTTCTGTCGACACTTATTTGCCGGTCTCGGGTGAGGTAATGCGGCTACTCATAGGGCAGAAGTCAAATTTGTATTTCGGAAATTTACGTAATAAGGTAAAGTGTTTCGAGGAAGAATATTACTTTCATTTATAAACCCATTTCTGGCGTTTCTATACCCATTATCGGGGCTTTTAGGGCCGTAGAACCCTGCGATCCCCTCATACCCTGCAAACATTCTGACCTCTTAGAAACGAGGGGCCATCAGGGGAGGCAATGAGGGACTGATCCTCCTAATCAGGGACACTTGGGAGGAGTGGAATTCTATCCCACAGGATCTGCAGGCAAAGAGGGAGGATAACTGCTAAAACATAATGAATTGATCATATATGTAGTGATTGTGTAAAACTGCTTTTTAGGATATTTATAAATCCATTAAAAAAAACAAATTCAGGAAATTCACACAGATTAGTCATTTAAGTCTAGTGAGGAGGAGAGACACGGCAGATGTAGAGTTCTAAAAATGTAGGAATGCTTATCCTTAAAATCAATGGGTTTCTCCCCAAATCTTCACTGGTTTCATAATTATGTCCTTAAACATGGTTAAAAAAATGTTTTTACTGCAAGAAAAGAAAAAGAAAACATTTTTCTGGAATGAGTAATGGGAACAGATTGTGATGTATCTCCTACCACGTGGTGTCCACATGCTTCAGAGGCTTGGCCTGGGATCAGAGACACGGCCCACACGTTTAAACGTCCTGCACTCCGTCCAGAACTATTTAGCCGCATTTTAGCCCAAAAGAAACACAATTTTTTAGCAATTCATATATTCAAAAGTAATCGATAACAACCCGGGCATGGGGAGTTGCACGATTACAGTACTCAAGGGGTTACTGGCAATCTGTCACATAGATTTACAGCGTTTGGAACAGGTGGGACTGGATACAAAGACTTATCTATAGTCTACAAGGGCAGAACCGTGAGCATGCGCAGGGGCAAGCGATGGAAACATAGATAAGGTCCCTTCCGTCCATCCAGTCTGCTCGTGTTTCCTGCTGTAAAGACCAAACCCAGGGGCGTACCTAGGAGAATTTGACCCCGGGTGGATACTATATTTGGCACCCCTACTACCCTACACTCTTACACTCTAACACTCACTCATGCTCTCGCACTATCACTATCTCACACATTTACTAGCTCTCCCTCCCTGTATCCTTAACTTCCCTCCACTTCTTCTCGTCTGTTCTTCTTTCTTCATCCGCTTCTCCCTGGTTATCAACTCTGTGAACCAGGCCTCACGGAGCGCTTCCGCAAAGGGGCGGAGCCTCCGTGCACACCCTCCCTCCGGATTTGAGGAACGGAGGGAGAGAGGCTGTCCGCGTCAGGCGCGCAGTGGCTCCGCCCTTTTGCACAAGTACTCTGGGAGGCCTGGTCAACGGAGCTGATACCAGGGAGAAGCGGACGAAGAAAGAGAGACAAGAGGAGAAGCGGAGCTGCGGAAAAGGAGACAGGAACACGGAAGCGGCCAGGGAGGGAGAATTTATGGGGGACAGGAGACCTCTGTGTGCCACCCACCGGAGTGCGCACCCGGGGTGGATCCCAACTGCGCCACTCACTGACTCAACTCAACCCAATAACAAGAATATTACCCCCCTCCCCCCAATAAACTATAGAACTGTCAGAAAATTGAATGCTAGGACAGAAAAATACCCGCCTGCATTTAGGGGACACGTGGACGAGTGATCTGAACAGCTTGCGCAACGGCCAGAATGACATCACTGGGGCAGACACAATGTCAGAAGGGCTGATGTCATACGGTCTGAACCGAGACCCGCCGCCAAACCTTCAACCGCGGCTGTGACAAGTACAAAACGCCGCGCTTAGTCTGAAGAACTATTACCTTCGATATTTTAACGTGGGAACAGAATGTGAATTAAAGAAGAAAAAAAAAAAGCCAAACAAAATAATATAACAGAACGGCAGCACCCTCTGGTGAGCAGAAGTGGCATTACCACGGTTTTGTTGAAATGCATTGACAACCAGCAGAGGTGGCACTTGCTTTTCTGTGTTGATATGCAGGACTGACGTTATTCTACTTGCAAAACGGAAGCCGAATCTGATAAGTGGGTTTTATTTACTAAACTGGGAGTCTGTAGGCGAGTTCAGTACTTCAAGTGATCATATAATTAATAGTAATAATAACACAAACTTTAAAGAAGCTTTTTTCGGTCTCTACGGCAACAGCCCATGAGTGGCAGTCTTTGTGTCACATGACAATTACGTGTTCCCAATAAAATTTTACCTGGACTTATTTCTTGGAAAGGGTTCAGGACAATCAACAATAGTATGAGTTACGTTTCTAATGCTGGCTTTAATTACAGAATTGTTACGTTATTCAGCGTAGGTGGAACTGCACCTTTAACCACACAAACCCAACGGCACCCGGGCCATTAACTTTCTCCAACCAAAGGCCCTGAGCGTGGAGTATAATCTCTAGAGGTCTTCCGGCCAGGGAAGTCAACGGGTGACAAAGTTCTAGGTAATAAATATCGCAGCGGAACGTGGAACTTTGTAAATAGACCCCCGCAAGGGTAAGCAATGAAATATCATCCCTGCAGCACTCAAAGGGTTAACACCTTGGATCTAACAAATTAAAAAGTCATTAAAAGCTTCCTATAAAAAAAGCAAGGAGCACAAAACCTCAAAAATAAGATGATTTCTAGAAAAGACACTGTATTTATTAAAATAAACGTTATCCTTTTCCTCGGAGTGTTACACCTGCTGCCAAATAGGTTCCCCCCCCCCCTTTAGCCTTCCGAGAACTGCCGATACAAAGTTTCCAGCTTCTGATCCTTGAAACGCGGCACAAAATTAATTTTCAGAATTTCGCTGAAGCCTTCGCTGAGAGACGGAGCCACAAACTTACTCCTGAAAAAAATAAAAACCCCAAAATATTACAGTCACGTAATGCAAAGAAGTATTACTTTACTGAGAGGCTGGTAAATACGTGGAACGGCATCCCAGCAGAAGTGGTAGAGGGTAATACAGTGACGG
The DNA here is from genome assembly GCF_027358695.1 of Spea bombifrons. Lineage (NCBI taxonomy): Eukaryota > Metazoa > Chordata > Amphibia > Anura > Pelobatidae > Spea > Spea bombifrons. Next base: position 29,213,044 of record NC_071098.1, read on the forward strand.
AGGTTAAGACATGCATGGGATAGGCATACGGCTCCTGAATCTAAGACAAGACCAAGATTGTTTCAACATAAAGTGGGATCTGTTCCAAAATTTTAAATGGTAAAGGGGAACCCGATTGATTTAGGGGTTGTGGTTAGAGGTGTGGAAGGGGCAGGGCTTCACAGGGTTGGTCCCTCCTCCTTCCAAAGACGATCCATAAAATACATCAGGAAAAGAAAATGGGGCAGAGGATTTGGGGTGCAAATAAGGACTGTCCCCCTTAAAGAGGGGCACCTGGGAACTACGCGCCACCCGCTGAAGAATTAACAAGGCGTGAGGATTTGATGACACGACCGGGCATCATCCTCCTTGTTACTTACTTGTAGCTGTTGATAACCATGTCATTAACGGAAACGTGTCCTTTGTCCGTGTGAATCATCTCTCGGAACTGCGGAGAAAAATCGGCGTTACGGTTCTGCTGTACGGAGGCAGAAGCATCCGGATAAATCTACAACACCCTCCATCGCCCGTTACCCGATTATTGTGCTTCGCGACTTCGATGGTGGCTGTGAAGAGGAAACATCTCGCAGGGACGCCGGATTTCTGCGCACAGCTGATATACCTGCCATATGAGACGAGAATTAAACTACCAATAAGAATGCACAGTAAAGAAGAATATCCGCGGACATTCACGGTAATAACAACAGGATCAGATGTGGGTCCAGTGAGAAATCAGGCTGCCATTTTGGAATTTTGCCTTCTTCTGGATCAATGGTGGGGTTGAACCTGAAGGATTTGCAGGTTATTTCAAGCTAAATTACAATCGTCACAGGTGTTACACCAGTGGAGGTGGCTGCGCAGGCCCTGGAGTTGCTGAACCAGACCCCGGTCACCCGGATACATAAACTTCCATCCAGAGCGTCCTCGCAAGAACCAAGTTTCCAAATTGGAGGAGGCTTAAAGTTGGCCCGGCTCTTGCTTAGACGCTTTCTCTGAGTTGAGTCTTGGTGTTGAGCCCATGCAGACTCGCCCAGTTACCCCGATCAGTGTCTCTACGCTACTCCCCAGTGCTGCCTGCTTCCAGATAACGGGGAGGACAAAAAAAGGAAGCTGTGACACGACATACACCCGCCTCACATACATGTTCAAATCTGCGTTCATTCCAAAATTACATGTTCTTGGAATGTTTAAGGTCATAAAAACATTTGTGACTTTAAGTCTCACTCTGGGACACTGGTCTGATTTTGTTCAAGTAATTCATTTTTTAGGGTTGTAGTTGCCACGGTTACTATCTAGGAGTCTTGGCAAGTTTCCAGATACCTGAATAAAGGTCTATGATGTCATACGCTGGCACCTGTCCAATGACCATCATGACGAGGCACTGGAGACGAGCTCATTGCTGCTCACCTGCCGCGAGACTCCACATCCGGGTTGGTGTTATCGATGATAATGCTCTTCCCGTTTCTCAACGCCTCTTCGCAGGCGGCAACGCACTTCTGCCACGAGCCCAGCGTGTCCTGTAACACACACACGCACACGCTAAACTCTACCGGACACACCGGGAGTTAGCCGCTATCCGCCAAGCTTGTAACTTTGTTACCTACAGCTATGTAACTGAACAAGATGTTTACAAGAATGATGCATTTACACAACGACCCCTGGATCTGTAGAACCCCGCGATGCCCTCGTACCCAACAAACATTCCCAGCTCCTAGAAAAGAGGGGCATCAGGGATGGGCAACCCATGCACTATTGCCATATGGGCCAGTAGACTTTGCCACAACAAAAATGTCATCAGAAGAAATCTCACGTGCTTGCAATGATTATTATCAGCGAAGTCTTTATTATTTTAGTCGTTTTGGGAGGGGGGGTAGTTTCTTTGGATTAAAGCACAGCATTTGCCCCACAGAGGAAAAAAAAAGAAAAACATTTCAGGATCTCGAAAGCTTTGTAGGGAGAAGGAAAACAAACATCTATTTGTATTGGCCTGGGTCAAGCGTGCGTCTGCCAAGTCTTCCCTTTGCTTTAAAGACATCTGACCAGGCGGAACCCCCCGGGACGTGCAAATTAAGTAAACCCCTCCACGTGTGCTTTTCAGCCTATACGGGAAACGGTGCCAAATAAGTGACATTTTTAACCCGTTTCCTCGTTGGCCACTTACCCTGTTGGCGTAGACGTAACCCTTCGGAACCAGGTGTTCCTTTATGAAGGTGGATTTCCCAGCTGTAGACACATCAGAAGAAATCGGTTTCATGAATGCGTCGGATGACCCGTTTGATTTTGTCACAGATAATGCCTTTAATAACGCGAGCCATGAAAAGCACACGCCTTGTGCAAATGTTTGCATAAAAAGATTACTTTGTATTATAATTTCTGAACTACCGTTCATTTAAATAACATGAAATGGATCAGAAACCCAGCGCAGACGGGTTTCCAATAGCCCTTTATCACTCCCATCACTCCTGTGTTCCAATGGCCCTTTATCACTCCCATCACTCCTGTGTTCCAATGGCCCTTTATCACTCCCATCACTCCTGTGTTCCAATGGCCCTTTATCACTCCCATCACTCCTGTGTTCCAATGGCCCTTTATCACTCCCATCACTCCTGTGTTCCAATGGCCCTTTATCACTCCCATCACTCCTGTGTTCCAATGGCCCTTTATCACTCCCATCACTCCTGTGTTCCAATGGCCCTTTATCACTCCCATCACTCCTGTGTTCCAATGGCCCTTTATCACTCCCATCACTCCTGTGTTCCAATGGCCCTTTATCACTCCCATCACTCCTGTGTTCCAATGGCTCTTTATCTCTCCCATCACTCCTGTGTTCCAATGGCCCTTTATCACTCCCATCACTCCTGTGTTCCAACGGCCCTTTATCACTCCTGTGTTCCAATGGCCCTTTATCACTCCCATCACTCCTGTGTTCCAATGGCACGTTGTGTTTGCTGATCCAAGTTTAAAAGGCTAACTGATGGTCAGAAAACCCTTTTGCGATTATGTTACAGCCAGAAATGTCCTTGTTTTCCATGAAGTGACTTCAAACTTAAACAACTGATTAAGGTCTGAGTCTTTACAGCAGGAAAAATGGGCAGAGTAGATGGGCCGAATGGGGCCGATCCGTTGGAAAATTCTATGCTACATTAGATATTTTAAACCTGTCATCTATTAACAACTTTACGTGATCAAATTGTGTCCCCAACCATAAAACATCTCCCCACAAAATGTCACAAAGTGTTTTTTAATAGCACATTACATGTTACCTGCAGGAAAGCCGACTGACACAACTACCTCCGTGGAAGGAGACACCAGCGATGAGGATGGAGGATCATACAGGGGAGCGCTTGGATCCACGGCCCTCTGTGTAAAAAAAAAAATTACCTCTGAATGAGGAGCCGTCAACTAAAAACAAGAATTTTCAGCCAAAGAAAAAAAACAAAACTTTGGACCTCGCTCCGTGAGATAACGAACCGGCTATATGGAATCATTTCTTTCTCCTGGAGATGTTGGAACGGTATTCAAAAAAGGGACTCTGAGGTCAGCTGCCAGATGTTTGAGATTAAGGTAAGTGAAAATGGTTTATAAAAAGGGTCTTTCAATATTGTACATTTATATATATATATATATATGTATGTGTGTGTGTATTTATATATATATATATATATATATACATAGTAAAATAAATTGTATATTGTAAAACTTTGTAAATTATAAATGGTTGAAAACCTTTGATATACAATTTACATTTAAATGAAGAAGGTTTAAGGGGAAGACTTTTGGGGTAAATAGGAGGTGCCATAATTCACTCGCGTTTCCTAATATTTCCTCCAATAATACTGCAACGTGAAAACAATAAAAAAAATGAAACCGAATGTTTTTACGAATCCGATAGGGCCACAGCTTTCCGTCTCTTACCGGGTCGTAGTTGGGGAGCTGGAACTGGGCTTTCTTCCATCCAAGGAAAAACTCCTCCGGAGTGAAAAACTTTATTCCAAGATTCACAGCGAACTACGATAGAAGACGATTAAACGAGGCACATTTGTTTAATTTTATTATCCTACCCATATTTTAAAAATGGTTTTATGAATACACAAGCTCGCATATCACTAAACAAGAGGGGGCGCCCTGTAGAAATTTGTTAGCCCTTACCAACCGGTCGCTGCAAGAGAAGTCTTTCTTCTTACGGTCCGGTGCCCAGTTGGCAGGGCGTCCGGCAGCATCTAAAAGAGAACATAAAAATAACGTCGCGTAGAGCTCATCACGTTGAAAATACGGAAAAATAACCCAAAATCCAAAGTAAGATAAGAATCTGGCGGCATATATTCATTGCAGTGTAAGAAAGCGTCTCACCTCCCACATACAGACAGTCTTCCTTCCGCACTTGGATGCCATCATTAGCCTATGGGGGGGGGACATAATTATGTTTATACATTATATATAAAAAGACGCGCTATTGCTAAATCCTCTTGGTCTAATCTGTATCCCTGAGCATGGACGGCATAATATATATATATATATATATCGCTCTAGTGGCACACAGCTCTGGCTAATGCCCTGAAAAGTTGGTGCAAATTTGCCTTTTTTGGGGGGGGGGTGTAATTATTTTACAAACTGCTGCAGACGCTTGTTTTGGCACAATAACAGCACTTTACATTAAGACAAATCTATACATAAACTCTAACACGCCTTATATGTTTCCTACCCGGCTAATTTTATAAATGTAAACAAAATCCCGCAAAGCGGAGCCGATCGCTGCTGTTCAGTTCTGATGCTTTGTCGTTATCGCTCTAAGATCTATTCTACGTTACTTAAGAACGGGGGCGAGCAGCGATCAATCCAACCTTGTCACATAAGAAGTCCCACATTCCAGTCACAGGCTTGCGGTAAATCCCCATTCCGGTTGCCACAAATATCTGAAACAAAACATCGACAGAGACATAACTTTCATATTTTAAAAGAGAGAGATAGAGATATATATGATATATATATATATATTTATATTATACACACACACACACACACATATATATATATACACACACACCTGTACAGGAATTCCCAAATGATCCAAAACGGCTTCCGCTTTAGCTTTGAAAACTTCGGGTTTCAGTTTGCCGCGGCTGATTCCCATCTGATTGGTGAAAAAGACCACCTGATGGCAAGAAAGAGAATAGCTGACAGGGGACACGGAGTGAATCCGCTTCTTCTTTATGAGATGAAATATTATAGGACAGACGTAAAGGGACAGTAAAGCCTTCGTATAAATATAGATGCGCAGCATTACAAACTGAGAAAGGGTGCTGAGGGGCAGCAAATAATACTGCGCCCCCACAGCCCCACAACAATAAAACTAATCATATATGTATATTAACACAAGCATTACTGTCTCGTTAACTGGGAAGGGTCAGCCTGCCCTGCACAATGTATTATTAAAGTGGGGAGATCTCCAGCTTTCTTCTCACTTGTGGCCCCTGTCATCCCAGGTCACCCGATCAAGCAGGGGGAATCGGCAAACACACCTTATATCCTTCAGCTAGAAGCTCTTTCAGCTTTCTTGGCACCTCTGGATATAAAATCCTGTAAGATTAAAAGACAGATCGCGTCACGTTAAACAGTTCCCGGGCGGGATGAACTCGCACCTGTCTAATAAACCGCAGATTAAACACGAGACGAGGTCGGGACTCACTTACCTCCAGTCATCCGCGCTGGTTGGGAAGACTTTCCCCGATTTGGTCGTTATGATCGTTCCATCAATGTCAAATCCAGCAATCTAAGAGATAAACAAGTAAGAGCTCCGAGGCGCATGCTGGAGGAACGAGCGTTTGCTCGAGGGATCCGATCTTGTGTAGCAGAGGGTAATGTGGCGCAGTGAGAATGTACCTTCTGGGATACACCACACTCTCCCACTTGTGTGTTAATTACGCGACCTTAGTTAGCTTTCTCTCGGTTGAATAATTTCTTCATTTAATAATAAAGAGGCTTGTCTCTCGACAATAAATACGACAGATTGTAAGCTCACGAGAGCAGGGCCCTCTTCACCTTCCGTACCAGCATGTCTCAACTCGATGGACTTTACCATGATCTACAACACGCAAGCACCATAAAGAGAAAGCCATACGAGGTCATTACCTTGGAAGAGGCCTGAACACCTTTTCTGATAAACACTAGGAGCTTCCCGTGTTCCTCCCAGCCATCCTTGGCGCAGGGACCTCCTCTGGACTCTGCAGGAGATGCTTGGCTCGTTGCCGTCCTGTTGGCTTTGGCTGAAGTATCCTGCAGCTCCTTCAGTTTATTCGCTATCCTCTCCTCCTCCGAGTCTTCGCTTTGCTCTTCGGGGTTTCTTTCCTGATGCTTTGGCCTCTTGCTGGACGGTTTGGAACCGCTGTCTCCTTCCCGAGAGCGTCTCTTTTGGCTTTCGGAGGTAGAAGCACCAAAGAAGTCAATCATGGTTTTCTTTGGAGAGGCGGCATTAGCTGGGGTTTTGTTGGCCTTCGCATTTGCCTTCACGGCGTGCTTGGGGCTCTCCTCCTCGAAACACACCGTGTACGGGTACAGGGCATTTACCATGTAAAGAACTTGGTCTTCTTTCATCAACGCGCTCTCCCCTTTCATCAACTTGACTTCTCCAACGGACGTAGGGTTTGCTCCCAACTGCAAGACATTCGGTTAGCTCTGCCTGCTGCCCTGTTACATGTATACTTTTAAGATACGAGTAAGACGGACAGACACGGGCAGCAAAAGAAACATGCGCAAGGCTGGATATAATTCTTCAATGGTTACAATATGGAAAGGAGGTGGAAGAAGTTTACTCACTGGATCTCCCTGTACCGGAGGAAACAAACAATATAAACAATATAAACAATATAGACGAGTTACTTACCTGTGTGACACGGAGCACTCTTTTCTCAAAATTAGCCATGAGCTCCACTGAAATACAAGAAAATGATTCTTTTCACATGAAATCATATTATAGTAGCAATGTTAATATATATATATATATATATATATGTATATATATATATAATATAGTGTGTGTGTGTGTGTGTGTGTGTGTGTATATATATATATATATATACACACACATGCTTCCAGATATAATAATAGGTTATATACCGGTAATCTATATAATAAGACAGGTGTGATATGACAGTTCTGATTAAATGTTTCACTTGTTTGCACTTGTTGTACAAACTTAACACATAGTTTATAAATATCTTCCTACTGATACATTTATTATATAAATATCTCCCCATAGAACACAATATATAAGCATGTTATATACATGTTATATACACGTTATATACACGTTATATACATGTTGTGTCCCCAAAGCGGTGACCCGGCTAATATCTGTTCTATTACACAAGACCGAAGACTGGGTCCGTTCTAAAAAATATTAATTGCCCTTTTCTGTGCAAAGAACCTTAGTAGAGAATTGGATTCTTTCCTGTTAAGGTTGTTTGGTTTCTATGGCAGCAACCAATCAGCGCCTTGCTTTTGTGCCACATGACAATTTTGAGATCCCAGCAAAAAGCGCCAAAGTTTTACTTGATGAAATAATTATTTTTGGAAACGGGGATTCAGCAGCACCATTGCTGTGTTTAGCGAAAAGAACGTTTGGATTCAGCAGAGTAGTATCTCGGAGATAGCGCTCCTTTTTATCAGAAGGTTACGAACACGGAGGGGCTGAGGTTTACCTTGGTTTTTGGAACATTTCTTGTCCGCTATGCAGGTGTCGGGTCCTCTGCCCAGGATAACCCCGGCGCCGTTAGGAAGATCGATAGGACGGTGCTTCCCATCCGCGCTTTTCAACAAACACTTCATTCCAGCTGGACAAAAAAACATAAGAAAAAATCATTAATGGCTGCAGAAAGCTTTTGTACCCCCAACATTGCAAACTGCCAAAAAGGGGCACTGGTTAGGGGGTGTGGTTAGGGGCTTGACAGAGGGTGGGGCTTTATGAGACGCTATATGTCACTTTGTGATTTATTTATGTAGTCGATAAAGGTATTTAGAAAGTGTTTTATTGGAACTATTACATTTATAAAGCCATCTCCTGCTGTTTCTATACACATCGTCGGGGCTTTTAGGGCAGTAGAACCCTGCGATACCCTCATACCCAGCAAACATTCTGACCTCCTAGAAAAGACAGACAGCAGGTTTTGGGGTCCTAAAGAGGGACTAGCATTGCTAAACAAGGACACTTGGCAGGTACACTTTTATTTAACTTGGCCATTTGAGCATGGGCTCGTGCATCTACCTAAATAACTAATATATATATATAGGCCAGCTTTTATGCTAAGCAAATGTCCCCCTTAATTAGGTACATAAAGTAATTTAAAGCCCCCGTCTTTTCTGTCTGATAGGTTATATAGAGATGTTTCCATACGTCACACAGAAACATAGAACCTGCCGGCAGATCGGCCCCATTCGGCCCCCGTCTAGTCGCCCGTTTCCCCTGCTGTAAAGACTCAAACCTTAGTCAGTCGTCGGTCTCGTCTTAGATTCAGAGCGGCTTTATGTCTGCGCTCCGCGTATAGAAGTCACACTGTATACGTGTTTTGGGAGTCATATGGATTTAACTCGGATTAATAGCCCCTGTGACCCCGCGAGGTGTTGGCAGCGATGTTAACGAGGCCAGCTGGGGGTATTAGGATGAGGGAAATGAGTGCAGGTGAAGCTGTGAGCTGGGCTCCCGGGGCAGATGCCTCCGACCTAACCGGCGGGACACGTGAAAACGGTGCTCCCCGTGCAACGCAGACACGGAGAACGTTTACAGATGGAATTAACCACGTGCTTCCCGCGCCGCGTCATACCGATCCCCATAACGACACAAGGTGCGTATGACATGTATATGCATGACTTAGAAGGCAGGGGCTGCTGTGGGTTCTTTACTAAATTTCAGCTATTACTGAATACTAGGGCATGGAGCCGGTCCTTGGCGGCCGGTGTCTGTTCCAGTGACCCCCTAATGGTGGTCAAATGGCTTTATCCAGAGACCCTGATATTGGGGTGAAAAAAACCCTGAGACTCGTGGCAAATTCCGAGACTTCCCAGGTTTATTATTATTATTATTATATATATATATTAAATACTGTATAGTATACTGAAGGTATCCGTGATGTTACACAAAGCAGAATTGTTTGATTTAAGCCTACATTCCATTGATACCCAGTAGAATGCCACTAAGTTAGACGTTACAGTTTAGACTACAAATCCCATAATGCTTCGCGAGCTGCTAATACATTAAAGCGCCCGGTCTCGCATTGTAAGAGGCAATCGGGATATTAAACGAGGTGTGGGGGGGGAAGCATAAATCCCTCTGCGCCGGAAACGCTCACAAACCTGCCCGGGATCCGAGTACCGCAGGCTGCTCTACTCTACTTCCGCAATCTGCAGCTCGGAGGTGTCACGCTATTTAGATACCGGCAGGAGAAGCAGCCGGCACAGAAGGTTCCGGGTCTTGTGTGTTGCATTACAGTACAACTTGTATTGGTGATCATTAAACCGCTGGTAACTACTGTTTTGAATATTAGTATTTATATATTATTGTATGTAGGATTATTAATGTTATTAAACATGAAATCCCATTATAGAAAATGTCAAGATAATCATTAAAAAATGTAGTATTTGCTTTCATGATGGATCACCAAAACCTGGGTGGGGAATGACCAACCATGGTGTTGCTTCTTTAGAGTTATTACCGGCCTACGTTAAAGCTGACGTGATCAGGGGCCGAATGGTGGAGAGTTGTGGTAGGCAGTCGGTGGGACTGGAGATGGGGCCATCTTGCCGAAGTTTAGGAGAGTTGGCAACTATCTAGTAATGTATCCTGGCCTAGGGTGGCAGGTTCAGGGGGGACAGTATTCGCCTTGCTGCCAAGGGGGTGATCATGCCCTGTGTTATCCCGCTGGTCAATGGGCCGGTTACAGGGGATATCTCTGCTCTCCCCAACTGGCCAACTTGTCGCCACCTATGAGCACACACAGAGCGCCAGGATATGACATCAGATCCTCTGTGTCTAAGCAGCATGGCACTGAGGACGCTGCATGCCTCCCAACTGCCCTGCCTTGTGTGAGACAGTCCCATTTGAGTCTTAGGGCCTCCGTTTGATGGTGAGTCTAAGCTCATGAAAGTGTCATATTTTCACAAATGGTTTATGCTCTATTAAGAATATGATGTGCAATATGAGTTGGCCACCCATATGATGATTTTTTTTTAATTAAGTGTTTTAAGGTATTCTGTCTTTTAGAAAGTTTGATGGCTTCAAAGGCTACTTGAATCCAGGTGATTATAAGGTGCAGTACTGCTGTAAATTCACCAGATGGTGCAAGAGGCTCAAGAGCCCCAGAAAGCTGACGGGTGCCTCGTAAGACACCGGAGAGCCACGATGGAGGCAGATGGGTGGCCACCAAACAGCTGGAAAGCTGTACCCCTCACACCCATATGGCAAGCAGACATGCATAACAATCCAAGAAAGATGTGAAACTATTTGGGGAAAAAAAAGAAGCGATGAAAGTATAATTCCGATCCGTGATTTAGAATTCTAAATATCCTTCGTTTACTAAAATTATTGTAATCTGGGACAATGACGCCGTTTGCTTTTGGTGCCCCGTATAGTAGAGATGAGATCTTGTGCGATGTGTGTAGAAATTTCTACGTCTCCGAACTCTAAAGTGCTCTGCGTGTAGCCAAAAACAGCCGGCGTTTAATGATGATGAACATTCTGTGCTGCTTAGTCTGGTACCAGACGTGCCTTTTTTCTAAAGAGTTAATAGGTGTCTGAGTTGCTAGATGTGTTAATTACTCTTTATGGGTGAGGTTCCACTTTTTTTTTCCCTTTTCTCTGAATTGTGAGAATTTTGTAATATTACAATTCACTTTTACATAGAAATGTATCCATGATGTTGACATAAATCATCAAAATGTATCTCCAATTAGATAGTCTCTGATTACTGCTCTTGGTATTGTTTTGATTTTATATAGAAATATATTATTTTATTTTTTATTTTTTTATATTTTGGGGGGGTTATAATTCTTAGTCCCTTCATGATCTAAAGAGAAAAGTTGAACCTTCAAGCTCCACTGCCTAATCCTACAAACGTTCAAACATCCCACCCAGGGCTGTGGTTCACAAAAGGCCCAACACTCCATGGTCTCCGCGGTAAATTGCAGGGATAGGCATGGCTACTCAAACAATAGCCCGGTAACGTCTGTTATCGTGGGCTGCACCCGTAACAGACACCTTGAGAAGCTTTGACAGTTTGCCCCGCACCGGGTACCTGCTCAGGAGAGTCTCCAATTTATCTCATTGTGCCAACAGAGCGATAAAATCTCCATCAGGGGAGAACCTAAATGCACATCTCCTCTGTATGGGAAACCAACAACCTCTCCTGGACCTCTCCGAACTCTAAGCTAGGATGCTTGGTTACAAACTAACATTTTATTGTTACATTGTCATCTAATCTGGGTTGCTTTGGGTCATTTTGGGGGGGAAAATGCAGTAAAAACCACCATTGAAGAAGCAGGTGCCAATTACTGATCAACAGATGTGATGGTGGTGGTTCAGACATGGATGCTGTCCCATATGAAGGGTGATCATCGTTCCATGTCTAGTAGTTGTCACCAGGGAGTGTAAATACCCCCCACGCTGATCCACAGAGGGTATCTCCTCTGTATCTTTATAGAGTTGAAGTTCATACGTTCCTTTTAGTATTAAAATATACTTCATTGTGTGTTTTTTTGGAATGCTGGTCAGCTGTTTTTGCCCTGACTTTATCCTTTTCACCAAATTGGCTAATCCAAACATAGGGACAAGCCCCTGATTGGTTGAAAGGCTCCGTTGCCATAGGTCAAGGTTTTGACAGCACGTTTTACACGACCATGTCAAGGTGCCCTGATTTCTGGCATTGAAAAGTGCATCAGCGGTGAATTTCTGTCCTAACTGTCCGTGTCCAAGAATATAACATCACCCCACGGCCTTTAACAACCGGTGTCTGTGTGACTGCGGAAGCCGAGACCTATTTGGGTCAAGTCTGGCGGTGCCTGTGGTTTCACTTCTGCGGCTGTGACAAAAATAGGTACTTTGACGGGGGAATAAAAACCCCAAATATCTGACAAGGGGAAGCACTGTTTTGCTATTTTAGACTCCGGTGTTTTTTCGTAAGACCAGATCCGTGTATTTATAGCCGTAGAAGAAAATATTCCAGCTGGGTTCTGGATGTCTAATTGCCCGTCTTAAGCATGTTGGTTATCGCCCCCCGATAGAGCGAACGCAGGGACTCGGGGTTTTATGAGGTCTCAAACCCCTGTGATCTGTTTGGAAGACTTATTAGCTGTCTGTATGATTAATCCTTTAAATGCCGGGAGTAGTTGTGTCTCCTGAGAGCAGGATCAGGGACTGGCTGCTGTGTAGATCATAAAAGTAGGTGTGGGGTATTTGGTGAAACTCTATCCGTGCTTCTAAAGTCGAGCGGCCGTCAGAAACAATGTTTCATGCGGGGTTACAAAGTTGTTCGTTGAATTTATTTGTTTGGTTGGACATCTGTAAAATATTTCTCCTTTTAGAGAGTTGGGAGATCTGTCGTTTATAAGGCAGGTGTAACGTGGAGTGGTCATTCCCCCCCCCCAAAAAAATTCCACATTTATTCCTATGTAACGGTGTTTTAGGGGGAATGAGATCTATACGTATACTGGAAAGCAACCCAAGGTGTATACAACACGCAGCCACGGACTGGCGCTTTAAGGCTACCGGCAACGCGTTCTTGGACGTCTCCAGCATGCGTGTACCTGGCTGGCCGCGCTCTAGAAGGACGGCATTTGCCGCGTGAGCAGCGGTAACGCTTTGATTGCGTTTGGCAGGAATAACCGCTGGCGGTGGTGGGGTTGAGTGGAAGGCGATATGGCAGTAATCCAAGGGCTGAGGGGATCAGGAGAGCGAGGGCTGGGGATTAACCAACCGCCTCGAGACAGAGTAGTCTCTGAGCAAGATGAGGATGAGCCGGTGCGACCGTCTCGGACAGTGACCGGTTTCCTAACCAGGATCAGGCGGTCCCAGCACGACCACAAAGCCCCCTTAACATAGCACATAAGGCAATGCGCTTCTTCTGCGGCATCCTCTGTGTGAGTTCCTGGAAAGAGTCCAAACAAAACCCAGAGGTGGGAGAGGAACTTCCTGTCCAGAGTCTTTTGCAAGGCGGAGTCAGACTTTTTATGTAATTTTGTCACCCGTTTATGTCACCTACAGGCATTTAGAAACATTATTCAGTTAAATATATTCTATAACCCCATTCCCTGCTGTTTCTATACACATTATCGGGGCTTTTAGGGCTGTAGAACCCTGCAAACCCCTCATACCCAGCAAACATTCCGACCTCCTAGAAAAGAGGGGGCATCAGGGGAGGAATGAGGGACTGCTCCTCCTAAAGCAGGACACTTGGGGAGTATGCTTTAAAGTTAGTGATTTGTTATCCAAGGGTGATTTTTACAAATTGTGTCGAACATTTTTCTGAGGCTGTTTAGGAGAGCGGCTCGTGCGTGCGCTGACTACAAAAGGCTCTTTATATAAATCGCGAGCGGCGTTTATAGAGAAACCACTAAAACTCGTTTCGCTGCACATTTCGGGTCGTTCTATTAATAGCGTTTTTTATTTTTCTCCTGCATAATCATGGCATTCTAGCTCCGGTGCTTTATTGCTAAAATTAGAAGTAGCACACACTTCCCGTTAGTTCCAAAACACACATAAAGCTATATAGGTTAAAATAGTCTTTTTTGGTTTGTGTTAATAGGAAAACATAGAGAAAAAATGTGAATTAACTGGAGAAAGTTTGCTGTAAAGTTCTGGTAACGCAGCAGGAATCACATATTTGTGGTTAGTCCGGTTTATTAATAAAATGGTTAATTATCCCGATATGAATGACATTCTATTTATATAATGAAAGCAGATTCCATGGTGGGATTGTAGCCTTGGGAGCTTACAATCTATTAGATTCCGAATGCCTTTCTCTATTGGGTATCTCTGAGGTTCGCTTTGAATTGAAGACTGTGGATGAAATCGTTTGTCAGAAGCGATGACTGACGGGGAACACAGAGATTTTTTTATTGTTTAATGTAAGGGCCAGTGGGGCCACTGTTGGATGAACACCCCATGATGCCCTAGGCAACGGACCGATTTGATAGATCGCTTATCATACTTGTATATCTGCCACTGCCCCCCCCCCTTCTGGCCATAGGCACATGCACCCCCCGCTATCCATGGGGCAGAGGTAGGGCTCAGCGGGCGATGGGGATTTGGGGCCGCAATCCTGCGGTCCCGTTTCATTCTCTGGTGACACCACGCCCCCACCTGTCTCCAACCACGCCCCCACCTGTCTCCAACCACGCCCCCACCTGTCTCCAACCACGCCCCCACCTGTCTCCAACCACGCCCCCAGCAGTCATGATTTGGGCATATACAGGTTTATATAGCGCCATCATATTCCGTAGCTCTGTACAAGGACATAACGAATAGTCTGACGCGTTACGATCAGCCGGCCGGCGCCCGTCCTTAAGTGCTTAGCATGTTCTGTGTTATTGACGCTGCCGGCTGGGCGTTATGGTAGTTGGAGTTCGCAGCAGCCGGGCTGCTAATCTTTACAGCGTGCCAGGATATTGAATGGCCCTCCCTCGGGGACGGGAAGGACTGTACATATGTTTGCATGTAGACAAGTATTTGAGACCTAAGTGGTCTCTCCGGGTCAGAGAGCAGCCAGGCAAGGTTACAATTTCATGGACGCGTGTGCCGGGGTTCAAAGGGGACAGCTGAGGATTCCCTCATAATAATAATAATAATAATAAAGAACAAAGAGAGCTTTAACCATACTGGCATAAAGCAATATTTACAATTACTAAAGCCGGTATTAGTATTTATTATTATTATTATTATTATTATTATTACTTATAATATTATTTAGTATTAGGAATCATGCAGAGAGAAAGCTTAAAATGAAACGCCCCCCCCCCCCAATCTCTAGTTTAGCTTGGGTGACAGTAAATGTGGACATCAAAGGGTTAATACTTGGGAGCCATAGCTGCCGCCTATATATCTATAGGTTCTCATCGCCTTCTTAAAATCCACATGATGTGATGCGCTCCTTATGTCCTGTCCGTCCATTGTACAGCGCTGCAGAACATGGTGGTGCTATACGAGTCAATCATTCGTAACAGCGTGTGTGCGTGTGTGTCTGTGTGTCTGTGTGTGTGTGTCTGTGTTATTATTCTATATTGCAGTCCTAACTTTTATTAATTCATGTGTATACAAATATAAAAAATGCGGTTCTGCTGCGTATGCTCCATAACCTTCGTCTGGGAAAATCGGATCACAATAGCAAATCTTCTTTTTTCTACGATGCAGAGATGATTCTATTACACGCGCTGCGCATGCTACATATATATAAAGAAAACCATTAAGGAAATAAGAAACAGTTGTGTTTTATTTATATATATATATATTACATCTAATTTACTGGCCGGCGTCCCAAGCCCCCTTACTTGCCCTTTAACGTCGCTGTTCCAAGTAGTGAGAAGCGGTGTTGGGTAACTATGTTAATAATGATGTCATAAGTACGTGGGGGGGGCATAACACTTTGTTCTCTAACGTGAAAAGTCCGTCCCTGATAAACCTTTTGACACGTTGGAAATAATACGATTTTATATTAAAAACCCGGTAATTTGACTCGAGTTGACTGCTGGCCGTGAAACAGACGATATGACAAACGTGCTGGAACGGAGCCAGGGGCCGCGGAGTAATTGTTTTCTTCTGCGGAGGAGGAGTGCGTTAATACCTGTCCGCTGCCTGCCAGGAAAGGCTTTGTTACTCGGTGTGAAATGTATCCAGCTTGCTGCCGCTTTGCCTTTTGTATAGAATCTGCCTTTTCGTACCCTCTATAGAGCGTTAGAATCGTTATACAGAGTCTATAAACGTCTAGAAATCCTTGATGACGCGCGGCCGGGGAAGGAACTGTCCCAGATTATAAATCCTAACTATATCTATAGAACGTGTCCGCCGATCGATGACGTATCGTAGCCTAGGGTGTCACGGAGGAGGCAGTCCACCTGGTGTGCTGATGCTCCAGGAGGCACTAGGGTATGATGACTTGTCCTGGTCCTCTTACTTCTGGAGGCCGGTCACAAACCTGCGCGAGTGGAGGCTCACTTTCCTCACTCTCTATGAGTTGACGTGGAGGAGAGCATTATATCTGGATGAGCTGGCCTAGGGTCACACCTAATGTCTGGCTCGTGTAAGCCGAGCCGGCACAAAGCTCTCTCCGCGTTGGGTTTTTGGTCCTTGGGAACCAAGCTCGGTTCATGCCGCGCACGGGTCAGATGGTTCTCCTGGAGAGAGCACAATGGGTCCTACAAATTTAGGTATTTATGAGGATTCCGCCTGGTGAGAGAGAGATTATAGACCTCCGCACGCTGACCAACCAAACACTTTTATATAAAACATGATACGATTCGGTATAAAGACAGAAAAGAAGAGCTCGTCGCACCCTATAGGAACCGCTGCGCCCGAGGATTGTCGGACCCGAAGGAAGCTACTGCCGTCGTGCTGTATTAGAAAGGGAATAGACCCTAACGCTTTATATATATATATACGTACCGCCTTGGCCTAAACTCTCCGGCCCTCAAAGTGTTACAAATATATATATATAGACATTTCTGGTTAATTTAGCCCGGCCTGAAGTCGGAAGCTCTGTCAGCTATAATCGCGTCCCTCTCGCAAACCGTCCTCCCCGCAGCCTTCCTGGCACCGCGCGCTCTGTAACCGGCTCCATGTGGGAAATGACTGCATCCCTACGCTGCCCTCCTATATATTTACTGTGACCGCATCACCGTTTAAACTCGCGGCCCTTGTGGAGGGGGGGGTGCCGTCTGGCAGCCGAGTCCGTGAGGCCGGGGTCCGCAGCGAAATCCGATCTTCACGTGGAATCGGATCGTTCGGCTTCTAAACGCATTGTGGTGATTTCCCCGCTTTTGGGGCTCTTTTGTTTCCGACGGGCTCCGGTATTTTGCTCGGCAAAAATTTGCTGGTAATTGGCGGATGACATCTTCTGCCAGACCTAGCATGGGGTGGAAAAAATATATACCAATGTTTCTTTTTTTTTATTTAGATTTTTAATGGGATCTGTCATCTCCAATGTTGGATCATCATTGCTTTTCCCAAAAATACCCTAAATAAACCTACGTAATGGTTTATCCTTTTCTCTTTATGTAAACGATTATTCCTCCCCATTTAAGTTACATCTGACCTATTGTTAAGTTGTTGATTGGTTTAGGGTTTTTTGGGCAAGCAAATATTGATAACTCTTTGGATTCTATGTCCCAAAAATATCCTTCCTGGCGTTGATCTGGGATGGCAAAGCCTCGTAGGTCAACCTCAAAAATAACTTGAAAGCCTCTAAAATAAATGGCAGGCACAACGCTCTCCGATTCTGAGGTTTAAACCGTTCCCCTGAACACAGACCCAAGAACTAGAGTCAGCTGCCTGGGGCCGGCCCTCAGGGCCACCAAACTGTCTGTAGATAACAAAGGATTGGGGAAAGTGAGCATCCCCTGGACAGCTCCGAGTCCCTGAGCCACCAACCAGCTGCGTTTCCATAGAGTGTAACACTGTTACGGGACGGCTATGACTTAATGAAGACTATAATTCCCATCATCCTCTGAGCGTCCAAAAGCTGGCTGTGGAAAGAGACTGTATGAGTTTTTAAAAAGTTTTGGGTCCTCCTATAGAGTTACGTTATAGCGTTGTCGTTTAGATAGCCCCCCTTTAACTCATTTTGCTTACGGCCCCTAAAAGCTTGGGGCCGCCGCTAGGCAAATAGTGGCTTTTACCCTGTACAATGTATAGCTTAATGAATGAATGTATAGCTTAATGAATGACGCTGACATCCTCCTTACAACAGCATGGAATAAAAAGCCAGATTTAAATCCCCCTCCCGGCCAGAGCTGATGTTGTGGGCAGGGAGGGCAATAAAACAGCCTTATCCCTTTTTCTGCCCCTGCTTCCCTTTCATGCTCCCCTCCTGCTGATAACAGTTTGTTTACGGCCCTTTGTTAGGCTGCGGATTAGATTAGTGAATGAAGCATCTGAAGAACTTCTAACAGCCCATGGAAATTAGGACATTCTGATAATGACTTCTCAGCCCAATCTGGAGGCCGGACCCCCATTAGAGACCCCATGCAGCCTCCAGGGTCACTGGGCTTTAATACACATAATTACGCGCCTGGCATCTATAGAGTTAAGACATGTCCGCCAATTCAGGGGTGCAGATCTGGCTTGTCTTGGGTGGGTGCCCTGCTTTTTGTTTTGTGAATGTACTTTACAGGACCCTCTGGCAATTAACTGGTTAAGATTTCTGGTTCATGGAGGGGCTGTAATTCCTGCTCATGGTGTATGAGATATGGCAATACAGAACATTCTGACTGTTAAGGGGTTAAGGGTTATGGGTCATGGGAGTTGTAGGGTGTTATTGTGGCAGTTAAGGTTTGTGGATCATGGGGGCTGTGTGCTGTAATATCCTGGCAGTTAAGGGGTTAATGGGAGCTGTATAGTGTATTCTGGTATCTTAATACCTATGAGGCTATAGGAGCTGAATACACACACACACACACACACACACACACACACACACACATACACCTATACACATACATACACACACCTATACACATACACACATATATACACCTATACACCTATACACATACACACATATACACACACACACACACACACATATACACCTATACACACACACACCTATACACACACACACATATACACCTATACACACACACACATATACACATACACACACACACATATACACCTATACACACACACATATACACACATACACACACCTATACACACACACACATATACACCTATACACACACACATATACACACACCTATACACATACACACACACACACATATACACCTATACACACACACACATACACACACATACACACACCTATACACACACACATATACACACATACACACACCTATACACACACACACATATACACCTATACACACATATACACCTATACACACACACACCTATACACACACACATATACACCTATACACACACACCTATATACATACACATATACACACACATCAGATTCAGTTGGTGGCAGTTGCAGGATTGGGGCATCAAGCCCCCCCCCCCCCGGGTCAGTGTTTGGGGCAGGAAGAGTCATTAAACGGACAGTTGCTGCCTTTTTGTGTCCCGCTCCCCATTCATGCCCCCGTGGGGGGGGGGTTATAGTTCATTGTAATGCCCTCCGTCACCCTCCGGATCGGGTCAATTGATGAGCCATTGGAAGCCCGGATCAATCACAGCGGACAAAGGCAGCCGGGGATACACAGGGGACATCTGGCACCCCAGCTGCTGCAAGTACAGCCCTGGCTGGCTGAGAGTGATGGGAGCTGGGGCGCAGGATATCGCCCGAATTGGCAGCTGATTATATTTATTATATATATATACAGTGTGTGTGTGTGTGTGTGTGTGTGTATATACCGGTATATACGATCTGTTACATCTCTATACACTGCAGATTGCTTTATCAGTCCCTACATATGTAAATGTGTATCACATGTGATACTCGGCACACACATACATGTATCCATGTGCTGCCACCCTCATGCCCTTTCGCCCCTTGCCAGTGCAGATGTGTGTGGGGGGGGCGGCAGATCTGGTGCGGGGAGGGGGGGGGATCACTCGGCGCCAGTGGATCCCGAAAGGCGGGGGATCGTGTGCCTGAGCCGGGAAGGCAGGGGCAGCGGGAAAAGCCGGTGTCAGAGAGGGAAGCGGAGAGCCCGGGCAAGAGGGGCAAGAACCAGCACACTATGGGGGAGGGGGCAGGTTCAATGAGGTATCGAGCAGCTGGCACTGAAAGAGTCAATCCAAGATTTATTGATCGTTCTGTAATGGATTAATTTGGTGATATTGCAATCTACAAAAAGGAAAAAAAACCTTTAGGACCCCTCCCTGCTTTGCAAATCCCCCCCCTGTGCTGAAACGGTTAATAGGGAGATATATATTTTATATATTATTTCATCTCCTTGTACATGGGGTGGGCGATGAAATGGTTAATAGCTTCTATTTGTTTCAGTTACATTGTAATATGATAAACTCGCTTGATATAAAACAAAATAAATGTTTGAAAATATAAATCACAATAAAAAAAAAACAACGAATATTTGCGATTTTGCAACACTTGCACTTTATTGCCTGAATACTAAGGGTTCTCAGGCCTCCTGTTGGAGAATTGGGATTGTTTGCAGTTATGAATGCGGTTCTGTGGACTGGAATGGGATTTTGTAGCTTAAAACTGTTATAATTTAATTTAAACACTAATAATTACTATAAGTAATTAAATACACCAAGTGTGTGTGTATAATATCTATCTATCTATCTATCTATATATATATCAGTGAGGCTTAATGTTTAAAAATATTCCTTATTATCTACACTGCTTGAAATTCACTTAAATGTTTTCGTTTTGGTTAAAATGTGTGTGTTTTTTTTTTTTTTTATAATGCTGACATTGTATAGAAAGCAAGTAACTATTAACATTTATTTATTAAATATTTGGCGATATAATCTCCCTGTGATGGATGACATCATACAATCACAGACAGATTGTAATTAAGTAAAGATAGGGGGATAGTGCTAGTTTTTAATAAAAATAAATATATATTTTTTTTAAATTGCCAAAGTGTATATTTGAGTTTAGGGTAGAAATGTAACTTGGTTTAATACAGGCTTGTGGCTGCATTATCCTTCGCTTTACACTAAGCAAAGCTGGCTGATGGTGCTGGGAGTCTTAATGTTAAAGCCACAGATACTGCTGGTTCTTCTCCCTGATTGGTTAACTGATACGAGACAATACACTTTCTTTTTTGCTCTCCTTTTGCTTTTTTCCCTGCTCTTTTTGTTTTTATCTCCCATCTCCGGTCCCGTTTGGACGTTTCCTAGTTTTGTGTCTCTCTATTAGAGGCTATTCCTCAAACGCTTCCTTTTATTCGTGTCCTAAGAGATAAAGCGGATACACAGGGGGCACTTCGGTTAAACGATGCCCCTGGGTCATCCTGTTTAACACTTTAAGCTCCAAGGTTGCGTAAATTCCTCCGGCACTGAAAGGGTTTAAGGTCGCTTTGGCCGGGAGAGCCAATCAGGTGCTTATCTGCCTAACGGTTACCCATTAACACCCTAATCTGCGGTGAGAGTGTGAAGGTATGTTTGCACGCGAACAACACGCTCCTTTAGCCCGTGGCCCCCGGTAAAAGTGCGTAACGTGACACTCGGCCGCGCGCTCCGAAAACAACGAGTCCTGGCGTTCCTTCTCAGAAAGACGGTTTTAAAACGTTCTAAGGTTTTATCACCATAGCAACAACAGACTGGCCCTGCTGATTGTATCCCCTTCTGCCCCTTTGTAAGCGGACCCCAAAACGGACAAATCTCTACGCGAGGTTTAAAGAAATAGTCGGATGAAAACCAGACACCTGTGACTTCTACATCCAAACATTATACGAGCTGGGGTAACCTGTCTATATCACCCGGACCACCGCCGCAGATCCCGCCAAGCCATGTGTCATCACCACCGTCTACTGATACTGTATTTATGAGAGGCTGGTTAGTAAATGGAACTGCCTCCCAGCAGAAGTGGTAGAGGCTAATACAGTGAGGGGATTTAAACATGGATGGGGCCGGTCTGCCAGCACGTTCTATGTGTGGTCTGGTTTGGGTTAAACGGCCCAGCTATGTCATCGGTTACACATGTTATTGGAGGTGATCGGTTGATGTGTCCCTGGTGGGTCACAGTGCTGAGCTACAAGTTGGTCCAGAAGTCATAGATTGCAAGCTCTTTGGAACACTCTTTTGGATGCATTATTTTCTTTTACCCCCCCCAACGTGTCATTTGTAACCAACAATAGGGGTCACTGTAGGTCCCTGGGTAATAAACGTGTAAAAGGCAGCCGTTGAGAGCAACGCGCCCCTAGCTACCCAACCCATAAAGGATGTGAAGTCTTCCGGCCGTTATCTCCGAATCTCAGACACCTCTTAACCCAGATAACCCCTGCAAGTGGGCATCTAACGAGAGATTGTCCAAAGTGCAAGCAATGTGTCACGGGGGTCACCCCTCTGTCCTTTTATTGTCCTTCCATCTGCTGCATGTTACCCCAAAGCCGTAAAACAACTAAAAAGAATCAAACTATAAGAAATAAATACCCCGGCTCCCGGGTTTAGAAGATCTTTGCCTACAAGGTACGGGATGAGAATATGATCTGGATTTTATTTATTTATTTTATCTTTCTAAAAATTATTCTAGAGTGTAAGCTCCTTCGACCAGGGACCTCCTCACTTGTTATGTTATATATTATATTACGTGTTGTCTTGTTTACCCATTGTACAGGGCTACGGACTATGATGGCCACATGATAAAGGTCCCCAAAATAATAGGGTAATGGGCTAATGCAGCTCCCATTCTCTCTGTCTCCTTCTCTCTTTTATATTTGTATTTGTTTTATATAGCGCCATCATATTCCGTAGCGGTGCACAGGACATAACAATTAGTATAAAATATAACTTAACACACAGCCATTAATGACTAAACCTTGGCAACAAAAGTGAGTGCACCCCTAGGTGGAAATGTCCAATTAGCTGCCACCCCCCCTGGTGTCATGTGACTCGTTAGTGTTACAAGGTCTGAGGTGTGAATGGGGAGCAGGTGTGTTAGATTTGGTGTCATCGCTCTCACGCTCTCTCATACCGGTCACTGGAAGTTCAACATGGGGCCTCATGGCGAAGAACTCTCTGAGGATCTGAAAAAATAATTGTTGCTCTACATAAAGATGGCCGCTGCTATAAGAAGATCGCCAAGACCCTGAAACTGAGCTGCAGCACGGTGGGCAAGACCATCCAGCGGCTTCACAGGACAGGTTCCACTCAGAACAGGCCTCACCACGGTCGCCCAAAGAAGTTGAGTGCAGGCGCTCAGCGTCATATCCAGAGGTTGTGTTTGGGAAGTAGACGTATGAGAGCTGCTGGCATTGCTGCGGAGGTTGTGGGGAGTCAGACTGTCAGAGCTCAGACCATACGCCGCACACTGCATCAGATTGGCCTGAATGGCGTCCCAGAAGGAAGCCTCTTCTAAAGATGATGCGCAAGAAAGCCTGCAAATGGTTGGCTGAAGACAAGCAGACTGAGGACATGGATTACTGAACCACATTCTGTGCTCCGATGAGACCAAGATAATATGATTTGGTGCCGATGGTGTCAAGCGTGTGTGGCGGCAACCAGATGAGGAGTACAAAGACAAGCGTGTCTTGCCTACAGTCAGGCATGGTGGTCGGGGTGTCGTGGTCTGGGCCTGCATGACTGCTGCCGGCACTGAGGGGCTACAGTGCATTGAGGGAACCATGAAGGCCAACATGTACTGTGACATACTGGAGCAGAACATGATCCCCTCCCCTTGGAGACTGGGCTGCAGGGCATAACGACCCCAAACACAACTCCAAGATGACCGCTGCCTCGCTAAAGAAGCTGAGGGTGAAGGTGATGGACTGGCCAAGCATGTCTCCAGACCTCAACCCTATCAATCATCTGCGGGGTGTCCTCAACTGGAAGGTGGTCTCTGATATCCACCAGCTCCGTGATGTGGTCATGGAGGAGTGGGAGAGGACTCCGACGGCAACCTGTGAAGCTCTGGTGAACTCCATGCCCAAGAGGGTTAAGGCAGTGCTGGAAAGTAATGGCGGCCACACAAAATATTCACACTTTGGGCCCGGTTTGGACATTTCCACTTAGGCTGCACTCTTTTGTTGCCAAGGTTTAGCCATTAATGGCTGTGTTGAGTTATTTTGAGGGGACAGCAAATGTACTCTGTTTATACAGACTGTACACTCACTACATTGTAGCAGAGCGTCATTTCTTCAGTGTTATCACATGAAAAATATACTATATATATATATGCATGTGTGTATAATATATATAATTAATGACCGCTCTTCGGTGCTTTCACTTCTCTGTAAGCCGCGGGGAGATCCCTGGGTTTTGTCGCAGAAACCTAGCCGAATGTGCCTTTTCACTCCTTTTATATTACAGTCCTCAGTGAAGATTTCCTCTTTCCAGCTCATTAAGTCTCTTTATTCCCCGATCTCCTCCCCGTCCACGCGCACGGAGCTCCAGGAACGTGCGTCTTCTATAGGATTCCAGATACACCCCAAGCCTACCGGGGGGGGGGGTCGTCGCTTGTATTTAGGACAATTTAATTACACTTCGCTCTTAAGACCCGGCCTTTATTATGCGAAGTAATGGGAATTGCCACATATATTCCAGTATATACATATCTGTGTGTGTATATGTATATATATATATATATATATATATATATATATATATATATATATGTGTGTGTGTATATACAGAATGGTAAGGCGCTCCGTTACCTCTTCTTGTCCTCGTTTAATCCTTATTGGTACAATTAATTCTTTTGTTGGATAGAAAATTAACACTTAAAATCTGGTCTTCTAAAAGCCTGTAGCTATAAAAACGCCTTGGCTTTTACAGCAAATTGGAATATTCGTTGTTAAAAAGGTTATGGGTACAAATACATATTAAATAGGGGGGTTGATAAACCGGAATGTGTATCCATATTTGAAACTTTATATCTGGGGCAGGTTGACCTATTTTTATTTATTGTAATGGGTGTAAATGTATTGCGCAGAGAGGTTTAGAAGGCATGTAAGGCAGTTTTCCTCTACTGCAAAGGTGCTATATAAGCGGAACAGCCTCCCAGCGGAGGTGGTAGAGGCTAATAAATGCATTGGATCCGCATATGGCTCCTGAATCTAAGATGAGACCAACAACTGATTAAGGTTTGATTCTTTACAGGAGGAAAAACAGGCAGACTAGACGGGCCGAATGGGGCCGATCTGCTGGCAGATTCTGTTTCTATGACTGGCTATCACTGGTTAAATCTCTTTATTCCTGTAAATATTATACATAGACTATAAGCTATTGCAGGCTGAATATATCCAGCTGCTGCTGAACTAAAACTCCTATAACTCACAGCAGGTGCATCGGCGCTACGAAAAATTTTTTATCGCTACTTCAGTTTTAGCGCATCCTACAACTTTCAGTATTGAAACCAGTTAATAATAGATGCCAAAAAAAGGAAGTATATACGGAATTATATCACCATTCATATATTATGGGTGGATTTGAATGTATCATCAACAAGTAGAGTTAGTGCGTATGTGTGTGTGTATATGCGATATAATATATATATATAATGACCGTAGCCATAAGATGATATTTACCTGCCAGACCCATGAGTTGTTACACTTGGGGCCCAAAGCAGATCATGGACAAGCTATCAGATCAGACGGCTATTACCCCACATTCGTATTTGCGTGGCCCAAATCTGGAATCCCCATCTAACATCCAGAAAATTTAGGACAATGCCTGGATTATATTAATTAAAACTAAAATAAAATTTATCTCTATAATCAAATCCCAAAGGCTCCAACAGTGAAACGGTGATTGAAACTAGTGTTAAACTTTATCTTCAATAATTGGATTTATCCCTAATTCTGTTTCCGGAGATAGATTTATCTCAAGGTATTGAATACCAACTCTCTCTCCCTGCAGTAGAATATAAGTGAACAGAACACATTAATGTATTTTATATCCCGTCGTAGAATCTAGCCTTATGTGCTAAGACTAAAAAGCCCGTTTTGGGCACAAGAAGCCAAGATTTGAAATGAGACCAGAACGTCTGCCAATAGCTTTCTCTCCAAAGTTCCGTGTTTCAACAACCGTCGCTGTACTTGTCGTCGTTGAGAAGTTATGAGGATATGAATAGAAATCGCTGGATTGTGTCATTTTTTTCACAGCTAGAATTTAAACTTCTTGCCGTTGCCAGTTTGAGCCATAATAATATTTTTGCATTATATTTGTTACAATTTTCAGCTGCGGAATCCTCTAACTCGTGGGTTAAACATCGCTTTATTATTTAAAATTAAAATAATTAATTTAACAAAAATGTACAAGCATTTTACACAAGCTTATTTTTTTAATGTTTTTATTATATTATACATATATAAATACCTGTGTCTTGATACATAATGCCCTTTTAATACACTGTTAATTATCTGTTGGCATTGAAGACCATCTGCTCCTATAATTGTGAATAAATAGGAATGCTGGCTGGGGCAGAGAAACATGTATATACTCCTCTTGATTAACCTTTAACGCAGAATCCCTGAAAAACAAAACATAAAAAAAGGTCCCTTGGGATACATGCAAAAAAAAAAAAAAAAAAGGATGAATAACGCATAATAGGAGGCACAAGAATAAGAAAGGGGGGGGGAATCACTACAGATACCTGTTACATTGTTACACTGCTAATGCCTCCTCCTTCCACAACCCACAACTAAACAATAAACAAACAAACAGAAAATAGAACGTTGCGAATCAAAACAACAGCTCCTTAGTAAGCTCAATTGAAAGGGGTATGGCTGGAGGAGCTGCTCCATTATCTTTTTCTCCACCTCCCTTTTTTCTTTCTTTCTTTTTTTTTCTTTTTTTTTCAAGGAAATTTAAAAAAAGGTATAAGAAAGAAGGCTTGCCTCCACCTCTGCCCCCTCTCCAGTTTTGTAACCTGGCAAGTCACTCTGTATATTTTTTTTCCTCTCTCCAGTTGAAATGAATCCTCCCTCCTCCCTATTCCTACTGTCTCCTCCTCACTGCCTCTATTCCCCCCTCCCCTCCTCAGCCCTACTCCCTTTCTATATAAGCTCCCGAAGCCCTTGCCTGGACATATCCACTGAATACTCAGCCGCAAGACACGACTACTGCCTGGATACACAATAACACAAACAAGGAGGAGATGGCTACCTTTAACATCATCTTACAGGATGACCCCATGCCAGTCCTGCCCAGGGGGTCTTTGGGTGGCAGTGGGAAGGGAGCATGCAGAAGCTTATTTGGACCCATAGATCACGATGAGCTGAAGTCTGAGCTTAAGAGGCAGCTAAAGGAGATCCAAGCATCTGACTGTCAACGTTGGAATTTCGACTTTGAAGCTGGTACCCCACTGAAGGGCGTCTTCAGCTGGGAGCCCCTGGACAGCAAGGACATGCCTAATTTCTACAGGGAGAGCAGGTTGTACCCTTCCAGCTCGGCGCAGGTGCCCAGGCAAACCCAACAGCCTCTGTGGGACAACAGGATCCCCGTGCCAACGGAGACCAAGGAGGAGAACCTGGCGGAGGCTGTTGGAACCCTGGAGAACACAAAATTCGCAAAGGAGAACGCAGAGAAAAGTAGCAGGAGGTGCCAAGCAGTCAAAGTGCCATCCAAAACATCCACGCAGCTGAGGAAACGGGAGATTAGCACTGCCATAACCGGTAAGATCACTTCTTGGGGAACATGTAACGGTCATGGGGTACCTTCTAGACATGGAAACTGGGGTGCCAAGCTTTCATTTTACCCCTGGCATTGATGATAATGATGCCCCCCACACACAACTACCCCTTTAACCTAAAATTTGGGATTTAAATAAAAACTGCAGTCCAAAAATTCTGCCCCACTTTGACCTCTTGTAGAAGAAGCCTTGGCACTCCTCATATTTTAGTGTTTCGTTGGTAAATCGTAGTAAGAGAATTCAAGGTTACGGGTTTAAAAATACATATATTTGTGTTTTTGTTTTTTTCTGGAATCTAATCAGAATTGTTCTTTTCATGTCTCGGCAGATTATTTCCCAAAAAGAAAAAGAACATTGGTTCAAAGATTTGACAGTCTGAAGGGCAACCACCCGTTTTGCACTCTGGAACAGACCCCCAGGAAAAAAATCAGATGAATTTTGTTTGGTGAGTATTACAATTTGGGTGGGGTGAAAAATACACCAAAAAATTAATGTTTTTTTTTAATGTACAAAACCATTTGTCACCATCCAAATATCATGTTTTCCATGTCTGAAACAAGCCGTCCCCAAACCATGGACAGTTTGGTTTTTCTGGGGTGGGATACAGGGAAGGGTATTTTTTTTTATATATTTTTTTGTTTTTGAAAAAAAAAAAATGCAGCGTTGCTTTTCTAAGGTTGTTTTGGTTGTAGAATGTGGGAGTTGATGAGTGCACATGAGACTTGTTTTTTTTTTGTTTTTTTTTTCCTTCCAAGGGAGTGTTACTCAATCACGTTTAAGCTCCTCCTTGGAAAGTTCTTTATAAAAAAAAAAAAAAAAAAAAGTTGCAAAACAAGCTATACTGGCGGGAAAAGGAGCTACAAGAAGAGAAGAAGTGGGGGGGAGGGTAAGCTGAGCTAGCGAGAGCCTGCACCATAAACAAGGGCAGGGTCTGCTAATGGCTGAAGGATTTCGTCTACTACTACTACTGTCATCGTTTTTTACTAATTTTTTTTATAATTTTTTATATATTTTTTTTACATTTTATTAAGGCTCTGTGCGCCTGCTTTACTTTTTTTTTTATAACCCAATTTATTCCTGATTTTTATTTTTTTTAACAATGTATTTTATTATTTGTTTTTTAGTTCTGTATTTTGTGAAAAATCACTGAAAAGAAGAAGAAGAAAAACAACTACAAGACGCGCATACCTCCTTCCCGAAACCCAGGAGAGAAAAATACAATTTTATTTTTTTTTATTTTTATTTTCGGGAGTCGGTCTGCTGCGGTCCGTAAAGAAGAAGAGGTTGCGGTCGGAGGCTCCTTCTCGGGGTCTGGAGGTTCCTACACAGTTCATAAGGACTGTTCAAATGTTACGCGTGGTCTGTGACGCCTCGTTGTCACACGATGTGTGACCTACACATTTGAATGCCTACTGTAGCATTTTTTATTTTTATTTTTTTTATTTCATTTTTTTTCAGAACAAAGATTTTTTTTTTTTTTTTTTGGAGGGGGAGCTAGAGGAAGCTGAGTTGGCAGGGTCGATCTACCCTTCTGTATTTATGCTGTGAACGTTGACTTAAATATCTTTAAAGTTTGCGACTTAACAACCAATAGACATGTCCAGAGGATGTAGGGAGCATTTCATAACGTGTTATCATGTTTATTGTTTTTTTTTTTGCACTGTTTTTTGTATTCTTGACTGTTAAAATGCCACCATTATGTACAGCAAACTTGTAACATAAAGTATAAAAAAAAAAAACCTAAAAAAACCCCCCTAAGTTATATATTTATATAACATGTTGGATTACTCCAATGTTAAGCCATAATACTGGCTACAAAAACCGTTTATAGATGTTATACGTATGTCTCCTTTTGGAGAGATAAAAAAGTATGTGTTTCGTAACTATGCGTACAGTGTTCTATATATATATTTTTTGTTTGTTTGTTTTTTTTCCCCAAAAAAAATGTACAGATTATTGCTCTATCTGCGAAAGAAAGTAAAATATATGACTTTTATACTTAATTTTGGTGTTCTCTTCATTTGAAAGGTGTCTTGGAATTATTTAAGGGAAGGGGGGATTTAAAAATGGACCCCTGCATCAAAGAATTGCATTAGATATGAAAGCAGGCTATTGCGCGTTTCTTATTAAGAACTAAACATGGGAATTTTAGGTTGTAGTGACGCGGGCACTGAAAGGGTTAGAGGTGGCAGAAGGTCATTATGTCGTCTGGTTTGAAGAAGGTTCTATATCCCAGTCGGTTTCATTCTTTGAGTGATGCTGTCGCCGAGTTGTGATGCGCTCTGGTTAACGTATGGTTAATTTCTGGGTTCTGGCTGAATAAAGGGCCGTATTGGATTGCAGAAATCTGGGAAACGCATTATGATAATATAAGCGATTGCACTACTGAAAATCTGCCTCCAAAAAAAACCCTAAACTCAACAAAAATAGCAAAAATTGCAAGTTGAAATGTTTTTTTTGTTTTTTTTTTTTGCACTGCTGTATTATACCGAATACAATGTGTCGCACGTGACTTTTGTTTGTTGTTCGCAAACCACAATGCCCGTCGTGCAAGCAAGCGTCTGAAAATTATATGTTCGGGACAGTGGGGGGGGGGGAGAAATACAGGGTAAAGACTTTTTTGCGGTTTATTTTTTTTACTTAAATTTGTTAAAATCAGATATTTAAGGTTTGACTCTTAAATCCTTTGTGAAATAGATATCAAGATAAAAAAAAATAGGGATATGCTTCATTTTTTTAGTAGTTTTTTTCACTTTACACTAATTATTTTCATTTTCTTTCGTGTATGTGGGGGTACGTTTTGTAAAAGGGTCGAATCCTTTGGGGACAGCTGGTTGCCTGTGATTTTGCATTGTGTGCCCTTTTCTGAACCTGGCTATCCCCCACCCAATGATCCCAACCCCCCCCCTTGTCCTTATTCCTTACCATTCATTTTTATAGCTCCTTGAGAAAGCGAGTATCTGAAGATGTCTCCGGGACAGATGTCTATGTGGTCGGACCGAGAAGCTAATGAGAAGTGCTGGACCGGTAACAATAGCCGGTGGTAAAAGCCAGCATCATTTGGGAATAAACGACCCCATCTGATGATTCAGATCTCTTCTCTTTTTGACATCACAGCTCGAGAATACAGCTGTCTCTCAGTATAACCCTTTGCGCGCCACATGGGACCACGAGAGATCTTCTGCATATAAGCCCTCTTTCTAGGCTTTAACGAGCGCAGATTTTGCTTTTTATGGCACCTATTCCACAAAATCTTCTTTTAGCCGGTGCTAAACTTGCTGTTAACGTACGGCGACTCTTTGGAAACTCGTGAGTGGTGGGTACCGTACAAATTCACCGTTCCCCGAGCATCTCCTGGCTTCATTGAGCTGTTACGCTCCCCAATGACTTAAATGATGGTCTGTGGGCCACTCGGGGCCGTAGTGAATGCAGCTTTAGTGAAAACACCTCCTTTGTTACTTAGTTATAATCCAAAGCGGTGACTTTACTTTCGCATGGACTCGGCCCTCCGTACCTTCTCTTCCTGAATGTTCTCATTTGTCATATAGCCAATTTGTAGAACACTTTATCTACCCTACTGCCACATGGTATAATTTGTATGTACCTTAACTGGCGCTATGAAAGGGTTAATATGTGCTTATTCTAAGGCTTTGAAATAACCCAAGTTTTGTCCTTGGACGTAGCATTTTCCCCTCTCTGTATTCGTAATGTTTAGGTGATAAGTCCCCTTAAAGCCTCGCTTGCCTATGAGCACGATTTCTCTTTCATGTATATTTTATTTGATCTGAAACCTGACAGGAGCTTAGTGCTTTCTTTGGGAGAAGAAACTGGGACGGGTAGGAACGTGATGGAACCAAACCGCCTCAAAGAGAAGGGATTACGAGGCCAACGTCAAACGTATTATTTACGGAACCAGGGCCATCGTTAACGTGCTTGGTTCCTCTTACCAGAAGTCAGTATCCCAGGTCTTCATCTACTATGAAAATGTTTGAGACCTTAGATGACCCTTCTTCAGTTAGACCTCCAAAGACGGGAACTCTTGAGGTCTTCAAAGCTTCAGTGCTGTCACATAGTGTGTCACTATGTAAAAAAAAAAAGGTCCACCAGAATATAATTTTGTGTCGAAACGGCCTAAAATATTTTGTTCCTTCACCTATGCATCAACAAACCTAAAAGCAGGGCGCCAGGGTCAATTTATATAAAGAGCCCGACCTCCAGCCATAGAGAGCATTGGGTCATCCCGACTGGTATTCTGGAGATGTGCCACAGATCACCAGAACATTGAAAACCCAACATTCTATAGTTCTAGAATCTCAACAATCCAGTATAGTTCTACCTTCACAGATTAGATGTATTTTTAAAACCGTATGAACCAAGTGTAACAAGTTCCACCAGAATCCGTTCTCGATTTTGATCCATACATTTCCCTTTTTCGAGTTACATTTTCTGTACCTCGAATGACCTATTTATGCAACAACCTGTTTATTGGCCATAATTCTCCGAAGGCCACAAAACTCCCTGTTTATTTTTAATATTTTTTTAAAATATTTTTTTTCCCCCCGAATTTAATTGGTTCATTAATTCTTAATAAATTCGACCCATGCTCCCAAATCGATGAATAGTCCTGGCGTGTTCGTGTTCCTCTGTAACAGAGGTTGCGAGATAAGTGAATACAGGTTTATTTGCACAATTCAATGCTTTTGAGTAAACAGTAACGCTTTTCGCGTGTGATTTTGGCCTTCGGTGTTATCTAAGTCTCTCGGCTCGGAGTTAAGGGTTTTTTTTGTTTTGTTTTTTTTTTATTTTAATTTTTTTACCGTTGAATACAAAACCTGGAAGGAGAAAATAAAAGCCCTCCTCCCGGCCACGAGTTGTAATACGGACGCATTTCTCTCGCTGGTCTGTTAGACTCTATAATCTCTCTCGTGCCAGCAGAGTGGTTCGGAGAGCTCTCGAGGTGTGGCTGTTTGAAACGTTCTCTAAACCACAGGCTTTTTTAGATCCTTGTTTTTTAAGCATTGATTTTCTGGTCGTTTGAGGTGACAGAGCTTGGCAGGGTAATCCGGGGAAAGTCAAGAACATGTCGAAATAATTATAGGACTTTTAATACGGGCATATTGTATAGATAAACCTAGGATTAAGAGTAACCCCATCGACCGGGGGGGTGGGGGGAGTTAAAAATAAAACAAAGAAAAATCCTTGTATTTTTTCTGAAAAAAGAAAAAAAAAAAAAAATAACAGTAATAACAAAAAATAGTTTTTACGAAGTGCTCACCCGCGTGTTTCTTATTCTGTGGTTAACTTTGATCAGAGGGATCCTTCCCCAAAATGTGATGAGGAAGCGTTGGCGTATATTGTCCCATGTGGCGACATCCTGGTGGCGCCTTTGCGTCTTTTTCACGCGTGTGTATGTTTATACCCTGATTCTCTTATGGGTTCTCATGGCGTCTTTATGGATGTGGATCACACAGGGGTGACATTTTTATTACTCAGCCGTCGGCTGCTCTTCTGGTGGTCATTGGGCATACTTTGTTGGTCTTCAAGGCTCTTGACCTCCGCTTTTCTGTTGACTTCACTGGTTTGCCGCCCATCCCGACCCTTTGGCTCGTGGTTTGACATCGAGTTAGTTTGGCAGCTAAGTCCTAAGTCCGGAGGTTCAACCAAAGGGGACATCTTGTTATAGGCAGAAATCTTTCTCTCTTTCTCTAGTCATCTCTAAGAGTCCTACCTTGACATGGAAACATTATTTATTGGGCCATTTTATAGCAAACAGGGGCTGCCATTTCTTGAACCTCATCTCTTCATTTTCTGCCCGGTGACCTTGATTTGAATCTAGCTCGTCTCTGATTGGCTAGCACATAAAAGCCAATCAGGATTTGCCTTTCACTCCCCAGTATATAAAATAAATATAATTTAAGTATAATATAAATATAAGAAATACTGTCACTCAACTTTCATATACTTATTGTTACTTTATTTTACTCATATACTTTATTTTTACACATTTTTTAATAAATCAGTAATATATATATATATATATATATATATATATATATATATATAGTTCTTCTTCCTAAAGAGTACATTGGAAATTCATGTGATTTATGCCGTGATTATTCATTTTAGTTTTTATGTTCTCTTAAAAACGTGCTTATTTTATTACCTGTCATCAAAAGAAAGCGTGTTACATGTGAGTCTGCGTTTTATTAAAGTGGAAATATCGCTCAATAGCCAAAAAAAATGCATACATTTCAGATTTTTATCTGATGAATTAAACATGAAATTTTAATGTCATTTTCGAGAGACCTGGCTTTCGCCTGCCTGTCTGCGGAGGAAAGCAGTTGATGATGTCTTGGTCTCCTGCCCCCGCTTACCTAATCGATACGACTTCTATTTTGGGTTCTTGTGTAAGGGGGGAGGTTTTCGGTCACAAAGTTACCCCTTAATATTCTTAATATCTCAGTGTTCCAAGCTAGTCGTTGTGTTAGTAAAGATGATACCTACGTTGACTAATTGAATTGCGTTAGATTGCAAGGTTTGGGGACTACTTAGGTGTCTTCTTCTGGGCAAAAGAGAAGACCTAAACCCTCACTTAGCCAATAAAAGCGTTCTCTTTACCAGATTTGCTCTTTTTACTATAATTCTCTTCTATTATGTCTATTATTGATATACTTGCTCCACTACTAATGACTCAAAGAAACATCTCTAAACTTAGAGGTTCCTCCAGATCATTTATAGGGTATGGGGTCACCTTAGTCTCAGCTGCCACCTGTTACCTGGACCCTTGTCCCCCCTCTTGATCTGTCATGCAACAAGGACCATGTATGTCCTAATGTCCCATGATACGTCCTGGAGGACTGAAGTGATGTCCTTAGAGACTCATGGGTCCTGAGGAACATCGCTTTTGTCCTTCAAGGGAGCATCATGGAGCACGGCTATCACCCAACTGTCTTAATCTTTGGGGTCCCACTTTTGACGCAGTCTCTACTCAGGCACCCTTAGGTTGGGCTAGGTTGACGTGTAGCTCCATTTTAATACCAAACCGTATTGTACAGCCCTTTTTTTTTTATTATTTGTATCCTTTTACTGACTTTTCTGCAGTTGTTGTTTTAGAGACGAGAGGGACAGAGGGGTTTAAAGAAATCCCCAAGGAAACCAAACCATGTAACTCTTTATTAGTTTTCAGACGATCCGCGGAGGATCGAATTTCTACTACGAGAAATTTAGCCCGTAAAGTTTCCATTCCATACGGATGTATATTTCTTTCTCTTTTTTTTGTAAGTGCGGATATTATTGGCCCTGTGCGTAGTAATTTCTGTTTTAAACGGCAAATTAAAAGATAGGACGGGGGTTTTGAACAATTCCACTTTTTTATTTACGATCTGAAACGCCATCAAGATAAGACATGTTGGAATGCCTTTGGGGTGGATATATTTATTTCGATTTATTGGGCCAAAAGACAAGATTAAGACAAGATTTATACGCGTCTTCATAAGTGTGGATGATGGGGAGGACCTAAGGGGTCGAAGGTGGAATGTGGCGAGATTTACTACCTTTACAAAAGTTCTCTGGTCTGTTCCTTTAAGTTGTCGGAAGAGATGTTACCCAAAATTCTATAAATCCGTCCGTAAGGCCAAACTAAGCATACATCTTACCTCCAATTTAGACCCGGTCTCAAGTTACATCATGACAAACCCAGACTTACATCATCATGCCTTCTTATTATGATTTTTGATTTTTGCAACCAGCCCCGGACCATGCATAGTTCAACGGGTGAAGAGCCTTTTGAGATGCAACCATACATTTTACAGGGCGAACCAAGCTCTTCTTGCAAGAGAAGCTCACTGGTGTTGACCCTTCATGATGCTTAATGGAGTTCGTGAGATGGATCCGTGACTCTTCGTTAGCGGAACCCCCCAAGAAACTCGACTTACATCATTTCCCCTAACATCCCCTTTTTCTAGAACCTAAACTAAGTGAGGACCATATCTGCCCAGGGCTTTAAAGAATAAAGCAAAAGGGATGCTCAAGAATCAATGCTGGCTTAAGATACCAAGAATGATATTCGGGAAAGATTATTCTCCCCGTCCGTAGAGTGGTTCTACCATAATCTTAACCTGCTTCAAATGAAAAGGCGGCTGATCCTTCAGGAACGGCTGTTTTCTGGTGTCACCTAATGCTCCTTCCCTGAACCACCAGGCTGTAGTGTACGGGATAGATCGTCAGTGCTTTATTTAGTAATAAATACTGTATGATGAAGACAATGCTGTGTAAATATGTTCTAAAATTGGGAGTATTCAGATGTTTATAGGTACTTTTTTTAACTTTTTTTGCACAGGTTCCCCAAAAAGCAGACAACTTCCCCACCACGGCTTCGCTTGGCCACGTAGGTCATGGAAGGAGCCCTCAAGGGTTGAGCGCATCCACCCTACACGAAGATGGAGCAAAGAAGCAATGGCACCATCTTGAATTATCCATAAGCACCAACGAGCTCTACAGGACAGACTTCACGGAAAAAATGAAGGCTTTGCAAGGTAGGATTTTAATTACATTATAATGTATTATGACTTGCATTGTACTTGCTAATGTATAACTCAAAACTTGCCTAACACTCAAGCTTCATGGCAACCATACCTTTAAGTGTCCTGCGCTATGGGATCTGCTCTATAGATACAATGTCAAGGTTCTAATCCCGGTATTCTAATACCCATAATGCACTGTGCGCATTCCCAGAACCAATTGGCGGCCATCAAGTCGTCTCTACGCCAGGAACATCCAAATGTCCGTACTTGTCTTAAGCAATGTATTTTAAGGAAAAACAGTCTTTTAACACGTGCAGCGTCTGTGATATTTTGCGTCCGTCATCAGCTCGCCATCCCTCCCGACACTTGCACCGCGACAAAGACGACTCGGGGATTGAATGTCACGGGCACGTGGACGACAGTCGTGTCTGGGCTAAAGTCTGCGGTCGCAGCTTGGAAAGCTAAGTCAGTGATTTTACAAAGCGCTCACTTGGGATTATAGGCACGCTTCTGACTTACCCCTAGGTGCTGAGTGGGCCTGTCACAGAATTTAGCTCAGCGCTGCTTTCTTCGGTGGCTTTCTGACCTTTGCTAAGCCTTAAAAAATTGGATTTGCGGATGCTTTCCCAAAACAAGAAGAGGAAAACGTACACAGAGCGGGGGGAAACAACAAAATAACAGCTACCTGCCGCCTGGAAAGGAACGCGTAGCTCCAAAAGGGTTAATAGCTTATAAAAGAGCATTATTAGGGTATAGGAAACATCAATTTAAATGGCGGGGCAAAGAATAGATTAATTTACTGTTATACAAAATATATATATATTTTTTTTCATTCAGATTCAGTTTTCTTGAATCAGAAACAATAGTTATGTTTAGATCTTTGGATGTTATAGAAACCGGCTTGTGGTTTTTAACCGTCTATGCGTCATACGTTGGCTACTGTTTGTGCTTGATCTCTTTTTATGGATGCGCTTCCTTGGATGTTTTACATAGAGGTCGGTCAGTCAGCTGGGGCAGTGCGTTTCTCTAAGGTTCTTGTAATATCTGTCCATGTCCGCAGCCCAATCTATGTCAGCAACTAGCCTTCTAATTCTTTATAGAATTATCAGGCCCAGCTTTAATAATGAGAAGACGCTTCTGGTTGGCTGATGGGGTAGAGGCTTCTTTTGGGCCGTAAAAAAAAAATGAACGAAAGAGAACATTCTGTATCAGTCTGAATATTCCAAGTCTCCTTGGGCTTGTTGTCATTTGTTTTCTTGAGGCTTCTGGTTCCTCTTCCTACCTGACCAGCTGCGGTCCCTGTGCAGCTGCTATGTTTGTCCTGTGGCGCAGGCATATCTGTGTTATGGTAAATAGTTGGCAACAGCTGAACGTTTCCAACCGTCTTCAATCCAAAAATCAATGGTGAATGAGCAAAGTATTTGTTGTTGTGGGTTTTTGTGTTTTTGTTGCAAGGCTCCTCACAGTTCTATTATGTATTGCTCAGGATTGAGCTACCAAGAGACAGGGCTCTGTCCACCAAACGTCGCGTGATTGTGAATGGGAGAACTCACTCGAGTTGAGTTGAATGAGATGTTGCCTTTGGAGAACTGTCAACTCAACAAGAAAATGCTTAACTCAAGTCAACTCAGCACAGCCCCACGTTAAGTTGACTTTGCATATTTAGATGTAGTATGGTTGACCTTCGAATAGTCAACAAAGTTTGGAAACGTGAGATTTCAGCCCACCTCTTCAGAAGAAGCAACGCTGACCCGAAAATAAGAGTGACAAGTTTGACAATCGCCTTGACCTCCGACTCATCTGCTGAATCGAATGACGGCCTCATCTGTCAAACGCAACGTCCATGGCCAACTTGACTGATGGCAACCAACTCAACATCAGTCGTGGTCAACTCAAAAGCCACTTGACTCTTAATGAATAGAAGACTTGTTGATTGGGCTGGCTCATTCGAGTTGTTGGGGGGTTTCGAGTTAAGTCATCTCATTATCTCTGTTGACAACTACATAGTACTATACATCCCAACTGGAGAAAAAGATTCTTCCTTAATTACGACAGTTATAACCATAATTATGATCAGATCCCCGTATTAAAGTTAAGCAGGCCTTAGGAAACCCTTACTCTCACCATAAATTTATCCTAAACTGGCCTTTCTGTCGGCACCGCGTAAAAACCGTTGATTAACTATGAATGTCTATAAAAGTTTTTAATATAGGTTTTACTGGTTAACCCTTCAGGAGAAAACTCAACTAAATCAAGCCTCCCCTCCGTAGAAAATTAAGCCTATCTGTATTTTTTATTACACGTCAAATAGAACGAGCAGAACATAATATTAGAAGGTTAAGAGTTCAGCGTTTGCTAGTCTCTTAGGGACCGCTAAATGGTAATTACGCCTGTTTCTTATTAAAGTTACAGGAGAACGAAACTGCATAAAAAAGGGGGAGACATTTGCTTATACTGCATCAGGAATGTTCTGTGTTACCCCTGCCGATGGTCTCTAGCTTTACCCTTGAATTTCTTTGGCTTTATTTATTGTTGTTGAAAAAGAACTATCTTGACAATTAATTGACTCAATGGTAAAGTTCCACCAGCCAATCAAGGCACGACATGAACCAATGGTAAGTCATAGGGTGAGCCCGGCTGCGGAATGCCACCCTTTTCCGAGGTCCAGAACATTCCTAGAAGTCTAGTATGCGAGAAACATGATAGGACGTCACCGGGTACAATATATAGAAAAAAGTATCTAATGACAAAACGTTTTGAAACGTCTCGTAACGCCTCTACCAGATGGACCTCCGTTGGTTTGCGGATGTAATGTTCCTCCGTAGCTCCTTTACATGATTGGGCCACCTACGGAAACGTTGGGTCAATCTTGGCCAATTGTAGAAACTCATTCCCAAAGAAAGTAATGTCTCTCTTTATATTCCTCTGCTGGGTATGTCTACAAGAATGGGTTTGATTAAAAATTATTTGAGATTGAGGGCTGGTGACTTCTTATAAAAGGTCCCGGGCCCCGTTCTGTCTTTTGACCCAAAACAGAGAGGACTTTCTATTCTGTCCGCTTGCTCTTGGGTTGCTTGGATCCATGAAACTCTGGCCCATTACTGGGCCGTAGTGTAAGGAGAATGGGTTTCCATTGGTGGGTGTATAGGTTGTAAATGCCCCTCTTGGTAACGTTTTTTGGTTATTGCCAATATGTAGGTCATGTTGCACTCGGAGTGCCTAAAAAAAACACCCTCGAGGGCAAAGATCTTGTGTCAAAAAAAGGAAAAGACGCAAGAGTTATGAAAATATGAATTTTTCTGCTGAGCAAACAAGGCGTCTTACTAAATATGTTTTTTCTTCGTAAAAGACTCCAGGCTATTCACAAGGCACTGCGACTTTACAACAACATTTCACGCTCACGGCTTGACAAAGAGTCACGTGATTTGGAGCGTTATCATGCTTGTTATTCTAGGAAGGCCCAGCAATAAAACCATTGTGTGTTGACAGTGCGGAGTTTAGGTCTTCGGAGTTCAGTTGAAGTGTAGCGGGTTGATGTGGCCCTCGGATGAGTGCACCTGTGGGTTAAAGTTCACCCAGAAGGCAAATGGCGCTAGAATGCCTCGGCTTCATTCAGCAGTTAATGCACTTTAAATAATATAGAGGATGATGGGTGATTAATATGGCGGAGAATGAGGACGGCACGATCTAGGTCGATTTTTCCGTCCTTTGTGTCACTTTTTAATACAAAAAAATAGTACCCTAACAAAATAAGTCAACTAACACACATGCACAGAATGAACGGAGTAAGCGTGTGTGCGTGTGTGATTATACCTTGCAGAATCTTTATACTCAGTGGTGTTTCTAGTGATTTAAACTTTATTTTTTTTTATTATTAGAAGAACAAAAAAACAAAAATTAAAGAGTAAAATTAGATTTAAATATTTAATTTAATATAATTATAAAATCATTAAATATGCTAAATTGCCATCAAGCTAGAGCAGGGATTCTTAACCGGAGGGTATCCATGCCCTTTGGGGTTATGGGAACCAAATGATGGCGATATGAGACTGGATCTTGATGTTTTTATATAAATATGATAGATTTCAGCTGTTTTGTTCCTAGCTAAAGAAAAACCAAGGTATCGAAATCTTAAAGTCATACTGGTACCTAATAGGACTGGTGATGATGATGATTTCAACATATTGGGTAATCCATTGGGGGTCTGTAATTGTAAAACCTGATCTAGAATCTTAGATGAACAAATATGTTTGTTACTTGTGACCCAAGAAAGGTCCAGACACGGTAAATCCATGAGAAATAAAAAAAAAGAAGCAGCGGGGAAAGACCGTTACATTGTGTACTTCTGTTATAAAGAACTAGTTTTTTAATACACCTGTAACAGGTCCCCCCGGTTTTGAGCAGTGCGTATCAACCGCACTCTGATGCCCCATGTCCACGGAGGGCCCGTTATACAACACACGAGGGCCTTTAGCTGGTTTATCGAGGAGTACACTGCTGTCCTTCATCTGCAGCTCTTGCTGGGTTATTCTTCCTGGGTTCGT
Source organism: Spea bombifrons (assembly GCF_027358695.1). Classification (NCBI taxonomy): domain Eukaryota; kingdom Metazoa; phylum Chordata; class Amphibia; order Anura; family Pelobatidae; genus Spea; species Spea bombifrons. The sequence goes on from NC_071098.1 coordinate 29,253,580, forward strand.
TGTCCTGGTACGACCCTGCCGGAATCCAGCCCTGTTTATTTGTGATCTGGCGGCACTTCTGATTTCTTTTCCACTTTGGTCTTTTTGGCATCTTTTTGGCTAGTGCTATATATTATACATCGGGCCTTGGATCAATGTGCATACAGTTACTTTTAGATACACCAAAAAATGTAATTTGTTTACCTGATTCCATATTACCGCTTAGTAAGGAGATTTGTTGAGTCCATTATGGTTTTTTTTCCTCTTTTTTTTTTTTTTTTTGCTTTTTTTTTGGTGAATTTTAAACCCATTTTATTTTGGAGAGGACGTTCATACTTGAATACTTGAAAGTAGGAATGTTCTTGAGTTGAAACACATTGGGTAAAGAAGCCAACGCGGGTTTAAAGCGGTGGTATGAAGTTAACCTTTTGATACAGTTTAGAATGTTGACATCAAAGATGGCCCGTGTTGGATTTTTGAGGGGTGGCAGCCAGCTACATCTTCGATATCGGCCACGTCGGCCAATCTATTGCCTCGAGCTCTACGAGGTTTGAACAGCTGTGAAAGGGGGTTTATTCTGTCACAACAAAGCCCCCTCCCCTTCCCCCACCGACTGACTGTGTAATGGAGCTTGCTGATGCATGAGGCATTGGAGAAAGCTAATGAACCCACCCACCCACCCTCCCATTCAGCAGATGGAGGGGGAGGAAGGGTAGCGAAGCAGGTGGATGGTGGATGGGGGGGAATGCAGCAATGCAGTCAAAAGCTCCAAAAATAAAAGACCTGGTGGTGCTGAACTGGCTAGTCTGGGCATATATAATTACACGTATATCACAAAAAAGATGAGGCTTAGGAGGAAACTTTACCCATCGTCTATAAAACACACCTGTTTTCTGTATTATTTCTTTATATACTGTTACCAGTGCGTGTGACCCGGCGCATGGAGAACAATGCCGTCCCCAACCAATCCCTCTTGAATGCGTCTTAATGTTAGACGTAGAAATGTAAACCGGGGGCGCATAAGGATAGTTCGGCTTCGCCAGGTCCTACTCTACGTCTTCGCAAAAATCACCATCAGCCGATTGTATAAAAAAAAATCTCAGCCACAGAATGGATTTGGAAGAAGCAGTGGTAAAATTATGGAACGTCGAAAGGACAAAGAAGGCCAGACCTTTACACAGCCCCAGACAATGGGCATCTTTTTTTGTTTTGTTACAGTAATGGCTGAATAACCGACAATGGGGGAAATCCTTCTTTGTCCATGAGACGTCTCGTTCTCATTCTGTTACGCAGTGTGTCTACAAATAAAGATTAATTTTTGGGACAAAAAAAGGTTTTATAGCAAATGCTGAGTCTTTGAGATGAATGTATCAGCAGAATTTAAAAAAAAATATCTTTTGGGTAGATTTACAAGCGTACTTTACCAAATAAATAAAATAATAATAATAAAAAAATAATAATAAAAATAAAATAAATAAATATATATAATATGTCCTTTTGACGTTCCATATTATATATAATGGTATATATATGTTATAAAGGGTTATACATTCAATTATGTGATTTAAAAATTATAATTAGAATTTTGTGAGATAATGGCAAAATAATACATTTTTACTTTTATAAAAAACAATAGGTAATAGCTCATGGACAATAGAAAAATAGTAGCTTTCTTATATACTAGAATTTATAAGTCAGACAAAAATGCAAGATAGCTAAAAAAAAAATGCCTGATAATGTTCTGTAATCACAGGGACATTTACTTTATTCCCATCGTAAACATGGAATAAAAAACACCCTTCATATTTTACTTTTTCCGCAAATAAAATTAAATAAAAATAATTTCACCTTGTTCTATTAGCGTAAACAAAAATAAAAAATAAAAAGTTGCAAAAAGAAAAAGATATATAATTTTTTTTTCATAAAAATGAAACTGTCAAATCCATCATTTGTAAAGGACCAGAACCCCCCCCAAAAAAAACATAGAAAGAAAAATATCCCGTATAGCAAACGTCCATAAAAGAGGCATTATCGCGCAAACAATTCCTTTTCTTTAATCTGGTGTATAATGTAAAGTATAAGTATAATTGTAAAGGACTTCTTCAGGAGCTCCTTTCATAGATTTTCGCTCTCGGATACCAGCTGGTCCGCTGGCTGCTATTTAGCCCCCTCCTGAGCACCTGTCCTATTCCCTAAAGGGCCTATGTGATTGGACAACATTGCACCTTGGGACTTTTACACCTCCTGTATCAATTGCCCACCTTTCTTTGCGGGAGTATGAGCTTCTCCTTTTTTGTTTCCTTGTGTTTATACGTTTTGTTATTTTTTTGTATTCTACCTTGCATAATATCTTTAGCCAAAGAACAAAAAAAAAGAAAGAACAATGAATATATTGTTTCCGCAGAAGGGTTACAAGGCGGCGCTTGCGTCCCTTAGGTATAGATACTATGCATTGTATGTTTCACTGATACAAAAAACGTTATTATGTTCTTAAAAAAGTAAAAAAAAAAATTATAAAAAAAATTATATATATATATATATATATAATTTTTTTTATTATTTTTTAAAAAAATTCTAATATGGTATAGATTGAATAAAGTTATAATAAAATTATTACTTCTTTTAACTTATAACTTAAAAGGCATAAAAAAAATATATAAAATATATTTGTCTGTGCATTTAATACATTTAAATGCATTTAAATTAATGTTGCTCTCGCTGAGTGGATGCAGTAATTGTAATATCAATAAGAGAAACTGGTTGCAGAGCTTGACTATGGGCCTAAATATAATTGAATTATTTAATTTTGACCATACATTCTGGAATAGTCAGACAACCTCTAGAAAAAGTATAGAATTTATGTGCAAATTTTAGAGAAAACTAAAGATTTTGAAGACATTGTCTCAAAGTTCAATTATAAGTAGAAAATACTATATATATTTTTTATCTATAAATTGTCTGATTGTGTATTCGGCCACGCTTTTGTTTTTTTTCTTTAAAAAAAGGGATTTTCTTTGTTATTTGTAAAAGCTGTAATCTCGATGTGCTCTATTGATCTTAATAGGCTTCTGTGTCTGTCCTGGCATCAGGGCAAGCTTGTGAGAAACACAGCTGGCATCTGCTACACGAGGCTGAGAACCTCCGTGCTTTTTTTCCCATAGGGACCGTATTGATTGCATTCTTGTGAGCCAGCTTTGTGGTGGGCGCACACTCTCAGCTTCTGTGCTGGTGCTGAGATGAAATTTGGGGCATCAATAAGTATTTCTTTTGTGGGAAAATTTAAGGAATCAATTGAAACACCTTATGCTTAAAATGCTTTGTTACTGGATCAGTAACATGTTTAATATTTTTTTATTTATTTTTGTAATTGTTTTTTGGTATGTTATAAATATGAGTAACTATTTTATTTTAAAATAAATTAAATGTTTAAATAAATAAATAAAATTAAATACATATTTTTTTACATTTAATAAAATGCACATTTAAAAAAAATCTGTAAGGATCATTATTTTTCTAATATTACTTATGATATATTAAAACATTTTAGTATAATAAAAATTATATAACAAAAAGAAATATATAATATAATTATAATGTAGTGCATCGTTAGATTATTGTTTTCTTTTTTGGTATTTCATAGTATATTATGTAGATTACAAAATTAAATAAAATATACCTAAAAAAAGGACAACTATTTGTATCAGCATTGAATCAAAATAGGATTTTTTTATCTTTGGTCTATGATAAATTTTAATAATAATAAAAATCCAAAAAATCTATCGTAGCAGGGGGGGGGAGATTTAAAATTTGCCCAAGCGCTCAATTACCCTTCCATGTTGGAGCCAAATGCTAGATTCTAGAGCCAGACAATGCAACGGAATAATCTTCAGATACACCCCATTATACCGCATTGTATGAGCAGGAGAGACAGGAGATGAGATCTGTAATGAAAGGCAGGCAAAAGCAATTGGCAAAGTGGACAGATGGCGGAAGATTAAGAGAGAGAAGCTCACAAATGAGCCGTAGGTCTTGGATTTAGGGGTAGAAGCATAGGTGCATCAAGCCATGCATTGTCTCGTCGGTTTGGGGTAAATAAAAGAGAAAACAAAAGCAAATAAAGCATGATCGATCAATCAGTCTCCCTAGGAAGAGAACCACTACTAGCAGATAGTCCTCATTTTTATCAAATATTATCCAATTATATTTTATTTATTGATCGGGTAGTTTAGTAAATCGTTTAGGGTTGGCGCCTCCTACGGCGGAGCTTTACGTTAAGCTTATCTTTGAGATACAGTTTGGGGATTCCATGTTTCCCTTGGGAAAGTGCACCGGGGCAGCAGACGTTTGGCTTGGGTACGGCCCCGTAACACAGAACCATCTGGCCGCTGTAACAAGCGATAACATCCAGATCGGAGAGACTTTTATGAGGGCTGGTGTGTGTGTGGAGCGATGGGAACGCTGGCGAGAACCTTAATTAATCCTGCAATTACAGCACGACTCGGCTTGGTGAGACTGGAATTTCGAAGCAGGAAAAGCGTGTATTACGGGGCTATCGTGGAAATGTAATAAAGGTGGCAATAGTCTAAGGGGGCATCGCAGCGGTTTCCTCAGCAGAAGATACGTGTCTGTGTCTTTGTCTTTCTGTACGTGAGACAGAGACGTTATAAAGGTGGGGGCTCCTGTCATAAGATACCCCGTAACCGAGAGGCGTGCATTGTGTGAAGGGAAGCCCAACTCGCATATGGCAGACCTTCAGCAAAAAGGGTTGCGTGTTGATGGAGAACCTCGGCACAAAGGTCGATTCACCTTCAATGTTACTAAGCCAAGGCTGACTTACTTGGTCCCAATAAAGAGACAGACAGATAATGAAATAGATCCTGGGGTATTTCAACCTTAATTCAGCGGCGTTTTCCGTAACCTTTCAGGACCATCGTTGTCTGGAAGCATCACATGTTTGGCCGTTGGGTCCATTGAACCGAGTGTTTAGCCAGGTTTTTTAATGTGAATTATTTGATTTTATTGTTTTATTAATAATGTTTGTTTTTTTGATGATTTGGCATTGAGGTTTATAAAATCTTTGGCCTTCTATTGAGCGTCTCATTTTTCTGGTCGCATATTGTTCTTAGATTTTGAAACAAAAAAATAAAATAAAAATAATGTGGTGTAAAAAATATTCCCCGTTAATACTGATGTGTTGCCTCTTTTAAATAACCCTTTGTATCTATTGTATCAAATGTACGCATATAGTTAGATTCACCGAGAAAAAGAAGGAATTTCACCCAAATATCATTTTCTTAGTTTATTTTATTGGCAATCTAATCATCAAAATAAGTTTGTATCAAAGTGAAATGACTATTCGGAATGGTAATGGAACAAAAAAACAAGACCCTCCCCCAGCCCCCCTAAATTGCATATATAACAAATGCAAGTAGTATTATATTTGTAAATGTAAGTCAATTTTTTTTGAAAAAATATAAAAAAATATACCAGAATTATTTATTGGTATATTCATTTATTGGACGGGTT